>NC_142190.1:18627500-18927500 GCF_026936395.1 Plectropomus leopardus
TGTACATGATCCCACCCTCTCTAAAAGCGGGAAAACACTAAAGAAGTTCACTATTTCACCGGTCAAAAAAGCTTATTCATCCCTGCCCCCTCTTCACTGATATGGTGAGCAGATTTTTGAGGCTGAGTTACTGGTCACTTGAGCAATGAAACTGAAAGTATGTAGAATTCCCCTTTAGGTTTTAAAAAATACCATTTTCTCCACCAAGAAGTCCTCATGGTAAGAACAGCCAGTTCTCTGTTTGTTGCATTAATAGCTTCTGTATCTTTAAAGGAACACATCATGGGACGGAAATGATGTCCCAGTGCTTCTAAAAATGCAGAACTGTTGCCTGCAGGCCTCTGTCTGTTTACTGATAACTGCTGGATGGGAGGCTGGGCCCTCTGCTTCCATCTCTAGAGCTGGACCTAAAGTCAACACAGCGTCAGGCCGGGCTAGTCTATCGTAATCTCATCTTTCCTCCTCTGTCCCTCTTGTCCACTTTTGTTTTCACAGACTTAAGAGCTAAATATACTCTGATGTTCTGGGGCCCATATGATGAAGCAGGACTAGTGAGTTAGCCAGCTATTACTGGAGTTGCGACGATCGGATAATATATCAATGATTCAACGGATTATCGGAAAACTGTTTTTTTCTTTGCTGATACGGAGGCCGTGTTTTCCGCTTATATTCACACCCACAGTGGTCAGTTGTGAAAAGGAGAGAAAGCACCCAGGGCTGAACTTCTCTCTGAAACCTTTTATTTCCATTCTCGACAAAACTAATTATTTTACTTTTCATGTGAACAACTGAGTGCAATGCTTTGGACCTGTTCCAAGAGAGACTGTCTGAAAATGTGCACCATTATCACCATATTCAAAATATATTGCGTATTCTTCTTTCAGCGACGGCCAGCTTTTCCTTCCACATTCAAGTGTGGCTGTTCTGAATTATTACACTTTCGACTTACAACGCGAACAACATATCATACGAACTCAGGTAACATTTCTAACTTTATCAGGAACTATCAAAAGACTTAAAACTGACTAATTAGATCACTGGTATACATCGAAATATCATTCTTAAGAATCCCGATCATGGGCGTAGTAAGAGAGCTGGATATATAGACCCCAAAATCATTTTTACCATATACCACCATTATTAAAACATTTTACATGATAACTGAAACTGCAAAGATGGTCCATTACCACTGTTATGAGGTTTTATATTTTTTTAATTTTCCCAGAGATAAGAAAAGCTATTTTAAAGTGTGAGATGTCTTCCTAAGGTACAGTCTATAGCCCAGGTGGGAACTCACAGGGCTTGGGCAGTATGCGATATTTCATACCTTCCTGAAATTTCACCAGTGTAAACAGTATGTGACAGTATAAATGTGCGGCGCTACTTACTTTCAGCTTTTCCAGCTAATAAAAATACAATAGAAATCCACAAAATGTTAAAAAAATGTAATATTCTCCCACGAATTTTCCTTATTAAATCGAGAAATACAACCATATACCTTTTGAATAAAACTTTCTCTTGGTCACAGAAGACTGACAAGGCTTTTCATTAACTCATCATAAAACACACTTCATTCAAACTCGACAGTAACAAAATAAAACTCACCTAAACCGTATTGGTTACTCTTGTTGGTGACCTAGGTAGTAAGTCCACTGTTCCAACAATAACCAGCTTTGGTCAAAATAAAACCTTAATTCACTGTGGCAGGTGTAAAAATAAACAGCCTTATTCCCCACGGTCTCTCTCTGTTTACAGTCCTGTAACTTCTCCCTCAACTAAGTGTTGCAGTGTCTTACCTTCCATTTTTTTTAAATACCCTGGTATACATAAATACCTCAATAACACCCAAGCCTAATTTGTACACCAATAATAACATGCATGTGCAGTTGACATCGTGACAAAGAAGTTTTTGAGTCCAATATCGAGTTTACGTAAAACACGCATGATCCATACAAGGACAAAAGTCCTGAGCGTTCAATAAAGCGGCTACTAATAACAAGCAACAATCATTTTATAAGTCTGTAAATCACTTTTCACTCCCACTATAATTAAGTCAGAGATAGAGGAAACGTTTTTCACAGCCATGTGTTCACTCTGAGTTTAAAAACAGGACCTCTAACAAACAGAGGGTGTAAAAAAGGCACTGGAGGAGCACTCGTTAATGAGTCAATTAATCACTGTAGCAACAGCCAGCCCAGGCAGGCTCCAGAAATCCCCTGTGCCATGCAGCAGACAGTCTCCCCAGACGGTCACTGTGAAAGGACTTTATGCAAGCAGACATCACCTGTTATGTGAGCAGGTGACAGAGAGTCACTGGATCATTCAGTTAAGTGTTTGAAATTGTGACATATTTATGTTACTTAAAGCTTCATCTGTACTTATTAATCTATTGATCATTAAATCCAAAAAATGTTTTCTCGAGCCCAAGGTTACATCTTCAAATGCCTTCGTCTCGAGTAAAAGTCCAAACCTGGTATAACAACTGAATTTAGCAATTAATATTGATTATCAAAATAGATGCTTATTATCATTTTGTCAATCAACTCACTGATTCTCAAGCTGGGGTAGGCGGTACAATTTTGGCGTCATTGGGCAAAAATGCCATGATAAACTTAAAGCATGTTGTAATTCAATTTGACATAGAGAAATTTAGACCTCTGCGCCTCCTGTTGGTTCTGTTTTTAGGCTTTAGAAAATCTTTGGCCAATCACAGGTCATTTCAGAGAGAGTGCGTTCCTACTGACTGTTGCAATATTTTCTATAGCTACAGTTTAGTATTGTATGTCACTTTAAGCCAATCTACATGTTAACGTAGTTCCACTTTAATATGCAACTCAGTTTTGTACATTATATGCAGTATGGGGTCCCTGCACCATCTCTCTGTCAGCTAAAGGGTCCCCTGCCTGAAAATGCTGAAGAGCCCTGCTTAAAATGATCATTTTGACCAATTAACATACCAAATTTTCTACTTTTACTTTATTTCAGTTTATTGGCAAAGCGTGCACAATTTTCCATCTACCCAGTAGCTGCCGGAACTTGTTGCAAGAATAAGCTTCTGAGAAATTTGCTGTGCACTCCGATCTCCGCCCGTGTTATATGATCGGAAAGCACCGTCTTTTCTGAACCCCACTGCCTCCCCAAGTTTGTTCAGAGAGCATCTGATTTGCTCAGCGTACATGAAGCTTAACCATTTTTAGTAAACACTTCCACCCCTCCTTCACTCTCTGCTCGCTCGTCGTTCTCTTGCTTTTCTGCAATGCATGGACTGGATGGTTGGGCCCTTTGCTGCTTTTGCATAGCAAATAAATGAGAATCTGCATGGAGACATGACCCCTGCAGAGAACAGCTGACACACAATCGCACACCAGTCCCACTTCTCTGAGGCTAGGGGACGACTTCACTTCCTCTCACAGGGTGCTGACTGACTCAAGTGAACTTCTCACCCTGAGCTCTGTCCCTGTGTATACACACTTTGCATAGACAGGAAGTGGCAGAAAACAACTACGAGTACAACAGCGATATTAAAAGCAACACCTGTAAAAACACCAAAGCAGTGCACATGCAAGCACACAAGTCTTTGCGCATAAATATGCATGTGCACACATATTCTCTAAATGACCAACAGTATGTTTGGAAGCTGAGCCTCTGAAATACAAATTGTGATCATTATCATATTGCAATGTGTGCTTCCTCCCAGGGCAGCTGTGTCTGGTGTCACTTGTAGCAGAAGCAGAATGAGGAAACATATGGCCTAAATGCAACAGTAACGCCTGCATTGATCCAGACTGTCTTTGCTATCACAGAAGGAAACAAAAAGTAAAAAGCCTGTGTTCACAACCAGGGATCATACAAACATGCAGAAAACAAGTCACAACGCTCCCTCCTTGCCTCTCCAGGCAAAGAAAGCTGCACTGAATATTTTCCAGTAGCAGAATCTAATATAATCCAACTGACTGCTTAGTAGCTGACATGGGCTGTGATGTAGAGCCGGATATTTATGACCGAGCCTGACAGGCCCCAAAAGACTCGAGCTGAATGTCTCTCTAAAGCTTTGGTCACACTTAGTTCAGAGATGAAAACTGCCAGCATTAGATCTTTTCTTCTACTAAAACTAACATGTGGGCTTATTTTATTTCATTTTATTTCATTTTTTAAATTTTATTTTATTTTATTTTACCTTTATCTAACCAGAAGAAAACCTCATGAGATTAAAAGTCTCTTTTCCAAGAGTGTCCTGGCTGAGATAGACAGCACAATAAGTTAGAGACAAAGAAAACAAAGATACAAAATCAACAAAATAAAGCACATGAAGAACACAAAATGCAGTTACTAAAAGGAAGGATTAGAACGTATTTTTATGTATGCTATAAATTAACCATAATAACAAGAAAAAATGAAACACCAGCTAAGATACATCCTGATATTGGTATGAAGAAGATAACATATTAAAGTCTGCTTTGAAACAGCCTAGAGCTACCAGAGTGCAACTTCAAGTCTTTCTGCAGAAATTTCCACATATATGAAGTTGCATAAATAAAGGCTCTTTTGTCAAACTTCGTATGAACCCTAGGTACAGAAAAAAAGAGCAAGAAATATAAACACATAGATGTACCGGAAGTAGGCCAAGAGCAGCTTTGTAAATAGGAGAATGCCTATGAAAAAGTCCACGTAGTTTTAAAGACAGCCACCCAGACCGAGCCTACATGATACAGTGATGAGTACGGGGCTTGCACTTCTTCTTGCACATCTCAATGCACAGCAAACAGCTAACACTTGGAGGGTGCATTCATATATAATACATCCCCATAATCAAGCACAGTCAAAAACGTAGCAGGGACCAGCCTATTTTGGCCAAGAAAGAAAAGCAGTTCCTGTTACTAAACTGAAAGCCCAATTTCAGCTTAAGCCTTCTTGCAAGTAGTTCAAAATTGGGGTTTTCCCCCTTTATTTCGTCCATCCAGTCCATCCAGTCCATCCAGTCCAAGTAACAAAACACTGCTCTTACTCTCAGTAATGTAATTGACTTTTGATTACGCTGTTGCGATGTACTGTGGCTGCATCACTCTCAGCTGCTGCAGGTCACATGTTTGATATATCAAATGTCCTATTACACGATTAACAAAATGTGCTTTTGTTCTTTATAGCATTTCCTGACAACTAACTTTGACATGTGCGAACACAGTGCATTTCTCTACAAAAGCTTGGTTTCCTGTGTCACTGTCAGGTTCACACATGCGGCTGTTTGCGATGAGCTCAAAATGGGCAATGCAAAACAGCTCTGATTAGCTCGATGCCTACATAAATAGCTTACTGAAGACACGTTTGGAAACATCATTCCCCAGTGCCCATTATCTTTACATCTTCATACACAATGAGTTCTGGGTAATCAACAATAAATATTCATATTTCCAAAGACCAGTTACTGCTTGTTTCTTCCCCTCTCAGTTATTTCAGGTCTGAATGATTAAAGGAGTTTAGTGGCGACTGTGCTCATGGCTCCACTATCAAGCAAACAGCTCACATTCACCGTCTCACAACATTGGACATGATCCAAGTAGGCCAATCAGCAGTGTCTTATCTGGAATGAGTTACCTACTGATACGAGTCGGTCCCCGATTCCTTACGAGATAACAAGCAGGAGATGGCAGACTGTTTGCCTAATGTGAGACGAGATCTGCAAGCATCATGAAAGGTCATTAATCTGAAAGTCCTAAATGTGCATGTACAGAAAGTGCAGCAACAGACGCACAGAACATATATGCTCCCTAACAGACAATTGTGCTTTAAAGTTGGGGCTTTTAAGGATTTATTTATCTGTCTAGTGTAAACAGGTGCGGTGACAGTAGGGCTATAAATCAATATTATTGACTATAAATCTTGAAATGACTTTCCGTGGAATAGTACTGCGATATATGATCACAGAATCACAATCATGCTTTATCATTTTATAAACAAATGATTTCAAGTTTCTTTGTAATCTGTTACTCAGACTACTTAGATCTTTTTTGCCTTATAACAGAGAGGCACGGCTCATATATACCAACATCAGAAAAATGTTTGCACTAATATCATGATACTGTTTTAAGTTTTTAAGTCTTACCACCCAGCCCTACCTGACAGATAGGATGAATAAATCATATATCGCACGATGGGTTTATGGTTATAAGTCAAGGTTTGAGGGACCAATCCAACCGGTCACCAAATGCACTACGAGTGCTAATTCTTTCTTCGGTTCACTGAGCAGTCCTTGCACCAGAGTACTGCACTATTAAGAGCTCTTATGACAGCAAATTCATTGCCACTATGTGTCTAATGGGTTAACATTCAGTGTGTGTGCATTCAAAAAATACACATTAAACAAAATTTGATGCGTTTATTATTGTGTTGTCTTACATGGCAGTGTTTTTGCTCATCGATTACCTCAATTTCACTAAATTCTACAGCTCAGACCCGTTAGTATCCCCCATGGGTTTCAGGATTTGAGAAACAATCATAAATACACGTCATAATGGAGAGGCATCCTTCACTTCAGATGTCTACGTCTAGTCCATAGCAGCTCTGTAACACAACTACACACCAACAGGAGGATTACTGTAATCCAGTGGGTCCAAAATTGAGAGCGGCCCCCCTCGGGGGGGACACAGAGCCATTGCAGTGGGAGTGAACACGACCAGAAGAAAAATGTGGAGTGAAGCTAAAGTTGAACAGACCTTTTATACAGCAGACATTTTAATGTGTCACAGATTTAAACAAAGCAGTAGTTAATTGTGGCACTGCATAAAGTGGCGCAGGAATGAGTCCTTAAACTCAGGAATTAGTTAGCATTTATGCACTTCCCTCGTCTTGAAGTCAGTGGGGTTTTTGAATGGGTTTTTGGTTAGATGTCTGAAATAAGGTCAGTGGTCAACGCAAGCTTCTGCGTCTTTGACGTTTTGTTCTCTGACATAAAACTGGCCAGTAAACATCAGATTGAGGCTCTCATGTGTCTTAAAAATGCAGTTGCTAACAAGTGGTTGTCAAGGACATTAAAAGTCATTACACCGAACAAACAAGCTTAGCACAGGTGACGTGTAAGTCATGCAACCTTACTGTAGTTTGTTTATAGCCTAATGTTTGCAGTTACGCTTCAAAAATCATAAAAGTGGTGCTCATTCGTGAAGATTAGCTTGCTGAACAACATATTTAAGTATCGTGGACTTCTGTTTACCAGAGCTTCTTTTCTTTAATAATCCAAAATCAAATGGAAAAATCCCATTGGTTTTTTTGTAGGTAACCAGGGCGACGTTAACTTCAGGGTTGGCCTACAAAAAACGTCATCCCTGCTGCACTCTACTGTAGTCATTTCTCAAACTTAACATTAACAATATTTTTTTGACCCACATACGCTTTTGCTGCTTCCACAGGTAAAAATGTTTGATTTGAAAGCAGTCAATTAATCCGATTTGTTTGGGAACAGTACAGAGTTAAGTGCAGTTAAGTCAAAATGCAAGAAAAATTTAACTGGTGATGCACGTAAAGGAAGCAGGTCAGGCAAAACTATATGGGATCCTCTGCTGTGAGCACACACAAATGGTTCCCAATGAATTAAGATAATAACAAAGAGCAATTAGACACCTGGGGGAAAATAGCCTTGAATTTGATGCGTATAATGATTTGACATAGGCCTGCTCCGTGTACTAGCCTATGTGAACATATGGTATACAAACGTTTTACTTTATGCAGCACTGTTACAAAGCGATACTTATGGATGACCAGTTCTAGTACAGACACAGACAATTGCTGATGAAAGCACAGCGGGATTTGCGGCTTCCCTCACCGACTATATGCAACCACAATGCCAGTAGTAAAACACACAGGAGCCATAAAAGTTGAAAACAAAACCACTTACAGAGAACCAACACATCCACTCTTAATCAAATTAAAAGCATTCAAATTCAAAGATCTGGTTGATTATAAATCTGCTCAAATCATGTACAGAGCTAAAAATCAAATACTACCTAACAGTATCCAATAGTGGTTTTAGATGAAAGACTGTTTACATGATATGAAAGGAATTTGTTTAATTGAGGCAAAATATAACTGTATTACAGTCAAAGGGGTTAATTTATGGAAAAACTGTAGTGTGGAATCGAAAAGGTCGAACATTTAACAAATTAAAACATGTTTTAAAAACAGCAATTTGAAGGTATATATGATGCTAGAATAGAGAGGATGTGAAATACCTGTGTTGTTTTCTGAATATGTCTGATGGTTATTCTGGTTTTGCTTTTCTTACTTATAGTTTATATTTTCTATTTATTTAACATGTTTGAAATAAAGATCTGTTACATTTAAAACACTGCACAATTAAGGAGTGACACAGTAGCTGAAAGTAAAAATATTAAAGTAGTTTAACTCAATCTCCTCACAAACCTTGGAAGTTTCATTCCTGCATCCCTTTGTGATGAATTCACTTGTTTTGGAGAGGCACAAACGTCTACATGTCAACATCATCATCATCACCATCTAACAGGCAGATACAGATTACAAATGACCTATTATAAACACAAATAAAGTCATAAATGTCACCAGTATCTCCTCAGTCTCTGCACTCATCACAGATCCTCAGCAAAGCAAAATACACCTCAATCTAACTCTTAGAGCCGACACCCACGTAATCCTCTATTTCTATTGGTCAAAAGGAAATAAAGTCCCGCCTCTCGACGTGCCTGATTGCCCGTCACGACTGTCAATCCTCCTAGCTGCTACATAATAAACAGCCCGTTTCACTCTAGGTTGAGGCAGAAGATAAACAAGTTGGAGGCCTACATGCCCGTGGCCTAGATAGCTATATTTAAAAGATATATAAAGTAAAATCTATCCACAAAACCTGAACACAACACGAGATTACACATCAATACGTGACATTTGTCAGTATTTATACGCGAGACCAAACGACAAACAAACGTACATCATGTGCCAAAGTCTGTTGATAAAATCAAAATCCTAACTAATCTATCATACCAAAGAAACAATTACTAAATATGCCTCCTCGGTGGAAACATGCGAATGATTCGGGTGTATTATTTAACCTACATCACATGGAAATTTCTGGCTGTGTCGAGCTGTTTTCCAGCAGCAGTGGATGTGCCTTGTGTTGGGGGGCGTGTACCTACAGAGAGCTCGGCTGCCTGCAAAAGTCAGCGCTGGGCATTTCACTGGCACACTGAGTCATTTTCACCACAAACACATTTAAATTCGGTTAACTTGTGTTATACTGAACATATTATCGAAACGTTAAATAGCTGCAAGTGTATAGTAAAAAGTGCGGCATGCTTTGGGTAGTTTAAAAGTAGAGTACAAGCCGATCTTCTTACATAAGTGCAGGTTTTAACCAACCTGACCCCGAGTCAGACACTTCAGAACAAATTGTCCCACTAATTAAACGAGGTGTATAATCAACTAAATCAGCTAAGTATTATTTTTTGGACATGCTTTGCGTTTAGTGACATCTGACAGTGACCGACGTGTATCTCATCTCATCATAAGAAACGCTAGCTAGCAACATTTCTGCACATTAACTCTTCCTATAAGAGTTCAATAAACTGCAGTGCACAATAATAAGCACGTTTAGCGTGTCACTTGCTACAAGCTGTGTTTTTTATGCGGAACTGACGAGTCTTGCTTCCCTTTCACTCGCAGCTCACAGTCAGTATGGCCTCCGTCCGCCCCCTTCCTCATCCCAGCTGAAGCCCGACACACAACAACAACCTACCGTTAGCTTCAAAGCTAATCCTCCGCCGCGGCGAAAACACACATCCGCCGCTCGGCAAAGTTCCCCCAAAACGCATCAATAACGGTGCTACTCACTTTTAGGACGCCCACGCATACGTCTCGCTTCGTGTTGGACCTTATGTGTGTTCCCCTGTTGGAGATAATAAGGCCCTCTTTTCAATGGAGTCCACACGCTGTTACAGCTCTCTCGGGTTTGTTTTGTTTTTCTTCTTCCTGACGGGTTCCTGGAAAGCGCGTGACTGCCTGACCACGTGGTGCGGCGATGGACCAATAGGAGCAGAGCCCGGAGCTGGCTGACAATATTTGTGAAATATTTCACCATTCTCAATTTACTGTAATATTGTAAAAGAGAGAAACACTCATGACTCAAGCCATCATGAGTCAGAGTCCCGTTATCTGCTTAAGATCAGTGGTGAAATGTAACGAAGTACATTTACTCAAGCAGTTCATTGTACTTGTATTTTAATTGATTATTTTATTGTCGTGCTACTTTCTACTTTTACTCTACGACATGTCAGAGTTTATAAAATATGATGTTTGTTATTACTTTAATTACCAAATTGTTTATACAAGTACAGCTGCAAAAGTTAGCCAATTTACAAGAAAATCAGTTTGCAACTATTTTGATAAACATTAAAGTATTTTTCTTTGAAAAATGAATGAATGAATGAATGAATTAATAATAATAATAATAATAATAATAATAATAATAATAATAATAATAATAATAATAATAATTTCAATTTAATTTCATTTTTTTCTGTTTTTTTTAAGTTTGGGGTGTTTTTTCTATTTTTTATAGTTTAGATTATTATTATTATTATTATTATTATTATTATTGCTATTATTATGGTTATTGTTATTGTTATTATTCATACTTTAAGTACATTTTCATAATAAATGTAATAATAATGACAATCATCCTCATCATCATAACCACAATAATTACAATCATAATCATAATTATAATCATAATAATGTTATTGTTATTGAATTTTTAAACACTTAAAGACACCCTTTGCATTTTTGTCCACTAGTAGCACTCTGGAGCAAGTGTTTTCGAGAGCTGTTTCCCTTTTTCTTGTTTGTTGTCATGCACAAGGACACATGGATGTGGGTGACATGATACACATGTCTGCCACTGGTTTCACACTTTTCCACTTATTTGCAGGTGGCAAAGTAGCAAAGAAACAGGGCAAAGCACCATCACAGGCGAGTCATTCAGATGATATTATATGCCTATTTTGTTTATCCCACTATACACTGAAAAAACTAATATAATTTAGTAAATGCTCTTCTGATTGCCTAATATTCAATTCAGAATATTGAAGACCACATTCACTTTATATTGTTGAGGATCCTTAATTTACAATTAGAGCAGCCCAGATTATCATGACATGGATTCAAATGTTGCAGATTTGTCAGCTAAACATCCATTCAGTAAACTCTACCCCAGCATGGTATAACGAAAAATAGGTTTTAAGAATAGTGATGCTGTTAATGCCAAATTCCTACCCTACCTTTATGTGGTAAAATAGTAACATCAAACAATTTCCGCCTCTTTTAAGGTGACAGGAGTAAAAATTAGTTACCCTCAGCATTTGTTGTGTTATAGTTTTAAAATAATGAAGACAGTTGTAGATGAATTAGATATAAAATAGGGTGTAGGCTCCACAGGGTGATTTTTTTCCACAGCAACTTTTATGTTTTTCCCAAAAGATGTACAGATTTTAAGGCATGTTCTGAAATGGCTTATCGATTGTGCATCCAGCAGCCGTATATGGGCTTACGTCCGACTCTGCCCATGGTCCCACCAGTGGAAAACTGTTACAAGATCAGCTAAAGTAATCAGCTTCCTGATTCCTATAAACTGACCAACATAGTAAAAGCCCCCATTGAGCTCAGTCCAAAAGAAATTCTCTTTCAGCCGGTCTAGGCTGCCCCCACCCCTCTCCCCTCTTTCCCGGGAAAGAGAAACTATGACTCAAATCATTACCAAATGCGACGACATGTGTAAAGGCCAAAAACAAAAAAATACATGAAATAAAATACAAGTATAAGAGTATTAAAATAGTTCTTATGTGAGTTGAAGCTTTAAGAGAAAGACAGCTCACAGAGAAACAGACATCATGTCTCTTTCAGTTTAGTATTACTCAGGAGAAATATCTATTATCACAGTACTGTGTTCAAAAGCTGCCTTGTTTTTAGGCCAAACAGCCACATTAGAACCAGTAGACAAAATAACATCACAAGATGCAGGGGAACTTTCAGAGTAACCAACAACCTCCATCCTGCAGCTGTACAACTATCACTGGATATATCTGTGCAGGTCAGTTGAAGCTGCAGCAGCAACACAGCAGCTCTGCGGGCTTCCTCTGCACTGATCTAACAGTCTGAGTACACAGATCACACACACACATCAAACGGCCTGCGGAGAGCTCTGCCAGGTTGGCAAAGGATGGGAACGGATCTGATACATAACAATGGGATGAAATGCGGAGTGTGTGTGCGTGTGTGTTAGTTCTGGAGAATTTGTGAGCCTCTTACTGAAATGAGACTTCAAGTGAATTTGGTGCATCATGTGGTTTTCCATTGAACCACAGGATGTTTTAATAGTAGAATACGGTGCCAGCCATGCTGCACCAAATGTTACTGTTACTATTAAGACTCATTTTTAGTGAATTTTATGCAGGGCACACGACATGATGTGTTATGTGTTAAACCATCTGGAGTCTAGGTTCATTTTGGTTCATTTTTGCTGACTTTCTGAATTAATTTTTGGGAAACCTCCACATGCATATCCTTTTTCAGTATGAACTCAGTCGTAGGTCTGACTTATCATTTTGGAAATTTAACAAAGTATAAAGCTGCTAGAAACTTAAACTACAAGAAAAACGATACAGAAGTCTGTATTAATCCACTCATTGTTAGTCAGTGACAATTACTCACACATTACTATTAAATTGTTTAAGGCTGAAAAAAAGTTGCATTTAATACATACAATTACAGAATAAAAATGTAAGAGATGAAATGTACTGCAGTAAACTTACATTTTACTTTTACAACTTTTAGCTCTTGATTTTATCTTATATCAGCTCATGTTTGTGTCATTTTTATTGCACATTTATTTTATTTTATTTTACAAAATAGCTTCCAGAAAAAGGTTGAGTTTATAGACATAAAAGATACAAATGGATCAATCTCCTAAGTATTGCTACTATGGATATGAAGTCATGTGTAACTGGTACCACAGTCAATATTATCTAGAGATAAAGTTGTGTTGCTACAAATTAATGATGCTCAGTGTATTCACCAATGAAGAATATACAGACTTAAGATTTTGTTTAGTTTTCAGTTATATGAGTTACTTAATTTTCGTGGTGAGGATGAAAGCATCAGTTCTGAGAACTCAAATGGGTACTCTGGTAATTTAATTTTTCATTTGCATAAAGTTGCAATATTTTGAGAGATGGATTAAAAATAGAAAAGCTGAAACTGAGATATGCTGATGTTTACATTGAGTCTTACCTCAAAAACACTGGATCCTACATTTCCCACAATGCAGCGCATTAGCGAGGAGCTAATAAAACATGCTATCTGGTAAATATCAACATATAAATCCCAGAAGCATCATAAAGCATGGAAATGATCAATATCATACATTTGCACAAGTACTGTATTTCAACTGCATTTTAACTGTACTGTTACTTATGCTCCTTTACTCTTCTACTCCACTACATTTTGGAGGCAAATATTCTACTTTTCAATCAACTACATTTATTTGATAGCTTTAGTAACTCGTTATTTGCTGATTTATATTATTAATAAAATTATTATTATGTATTTTTTTTTAAATAAATTGAGAATAATATGTTTGTGTTTTTACTTAGGAGTTTGAAATAAAGACTTCTAGCAGGATACCTCTACAATGTGGTGTGGTTGCTTTTACTTAAAGTTCATCAAAAGCACACAGTCAATGCATTTAGAAAAAGGAGCATAAGCGACCCATGTTGCAACAAATTTAGTCTTACATTTGAGTCTTGGGACACTCTGTCTGAAATGTTCTCGTTTGATACTATTATCAGCACTGTGGTTGCTGCTGGGAAGCCAAGACAGAGAAGACACAGGTCCCATTATACACTACATTATAGTAAACAGACTACTGTGGAGAAGAGGATACGCTTTGTTGTAGGCCTCCTGATGGTTTTTACATCCTTAAAGGAATACTTCACCCACATAATGACCATTTGTTCGGCAGTTTGTCATGCCGTGAAACCCTGAATTGGGGAAGAAACCTGGTTTCTCATATGCCTGCAAGGAAAAACTGGTGAACATGTTGATTTATTGATTGTTATTAGGTTTAACAGCAGCAAAACTATATCAAAACATCAATTTAATTACTCTCACACAACTCATGCAGTATAATCCAAGACTTATTCTTCCATTTGTATGCTCAGCACTTCCCATACACATGCATTTACCTATTGGCGTCTGGCGTTGAAGAGAGCTGATAAAGCTTAACTTTCACATCAGTTTTAAATTGTTTTAAATATAGTTTAGCTGTTGTTAAAGGTAGTCCCCAATCGTCAATAAATCAATGTTCGCCATTCCGTGGAGGCAGAGAAAAACAAACAAAAAAAAACAAAGTTTTCGTCATGAATTCAAGGTCACACGGCATGATTACTTGCTATACAATTGGTCATTTTGTGGGTGAAGTATTCCTTTTAAGGAGAAGTGTGTACGATTTAAGGGATTTAGTGGCATCTAGTGGTGAGGATTGCATATTGCAACCAGCTGAAACACAACAAATGAACCTGGTGATTAAAACTGGCTTAAAAAAATTGCAGATTGGGTTCTAACTACAGTGGATATTTGGTTTTACATATATTACATTAGATTACTAATAGAGTGCAGTGCATTATCCTGGAACTGCTCCATTTCAAACCCCCTTTACCTTGATGAGGATCACAAGCCAAAACTCAGTGGCCAAGTAAGTTCTAGATACCACAAGTGCTGCTGCTGCAAGTTTCCACTTTTTCCCTTCTCCATGCGTCTTGAAAGTGGGTGAAGTTGTGCCAGAAACTCCCACTCATTTTCTACCTTTTCAAACACTTCACAGGAGGTCCGCTAGATAATACAGAACACATTTTAATGGTCTTTAAATCCTTACATCATCAAACAATTTTTCTCAACTAAAGGCAGAAATTTGTCTCAAATCTAAGTTGTGTGTCCATGGTCTGGTAAACTTCATCTACGGTTCTTGACATGAATTAGTTGTTGATCTAAAGGACAGTGACAAATCTCAGGTGATTTTTTTAAAAAGATATATGGCCACTTCTTCAGTTTTAGGACATAAAAGACTAAAATAACTAATTAACTGTGTAAATTTTGGATCTCATGAGAGTGACAAAACTGCAGCACCTTGTCCATTAAACTGCACACATCTGATTTATAACACAGTAAACTAATATTATATAAAACTAGCCTCTGGAACAAATGTGGCAGGAGTTTACGGTCAGTCAACCACCAACAGTAGATGTCCTGTCAGTGACATATCGCTTCTTAACTTTCCCCTTTTCTTCTCTTTCCCGTAGATGAACATTAAACTTCAAATGACTGAACACCGACAGAATGAAATCAAGCGAGAAAAGAGATTTTTGTTCAGTGCTCAGATGAAGTTTTTCTATTAGTCAGTTTCCTTCTGTGCAGTTATTTATAGACAGGAAATAAAACCTAAATGCCAAATCAATGTAATCAAGTATGTTTTTAGTGAAGTTTTTAAAAACAAAATGGCAAAACATTCAGTATTTTTATTTTATCAACAGTCATAGTAGAGTTCATCAGTCATATAAAGAGCTGCATTATTTTGTTTATCAGGCAGATTAAATATGTTGATACATGCTGAACTCAGCAGAAAGTTCGTAGAGCGGATAGATGTGATCAGTTACAGGAAACCTGCTATTTGACAAAATAATCCAAACTCAAGGTCTCCCTACTCACTTTTTTGTTGCAACTTTTAATCACATCTCATGATCTTCATCATCTTCATCAGCGGATGCAGTTTGCTCAGTTATTGTCGGTCAGTCGACTGACTCTCATCACCAGAAGGTTCCATAATGCTCATTTTGTGTTTTTGCATTGGATATTGGTTTTACAGCGCATCATGAAAGTACTATTGCTACAAATATCTGTTTTATGTACAGAAGCTGCTGCAGAGTGAAAACCTTAAAAAAAACAACAAAAAAAAACCACAATCACATTATTTATCAACTAAAACATGGAGTCACAAGGTTTTCAGTTGATGACAGTTAAATTAAGTTTTTCTGAATGCAGAAATCCACTTTAGTCCAACTCCACTGTAATAAAGTAATAAATTAGAAATGAATAAAACAAGGAATTTCTCAGTGTTACGAGGCTAATCCGCAGTCAGTGTTTTCTTATCACACCATCTTTTTAAACACTTGCCATTTCTGGAAGCGAGTGTCCAGCTCTATCTTCATGTGTGTTTATACAGAGATTACAGCGCTTATTAAAAATGCAGAGTCTCAATAAAGCTTTAGGGCTTCAGAGAAAATGGGAGGAAGTGTCATCATCATCACTAGCAGCAGCAGCAGCTCCACAGATCGGTCCTCTGTTTTCATTTGGTCCAGTGTGAAAGCTTGTTGGCTCTGTTCCCCGAAAAAAAATTCTTTCCGCTGGATTATGCAACAAAAGCAGCAGGAAGGGGAGATAATGAAATAGTCTGATGAAAGGGGCAATAGAGCAAAGCACCAGTGGCCACTACCATGAGTCACCGAATAATGATTTTATTAATTTACAAAAATCCTACTGAGATTACTTTAATTAGATCTCCTTGGTGCAGTTCAGGCAATAGCAAGTCCATTAGCCCTTAAAAGTATAGACAGTAAAAGCAGTGCTGCAGTTGTTTCTGATTATGTGATGGAGGGCTGGTTAATGTGCCTAAAGGCTGTTAAATTAGCGATCCGTCTCATATCTCACAGCTGTTACAGCGCAGACAAAAAGCAGCCGTTTAAAAAAAAAGACTCTCATTCATGCTCTAAATCTTGATTCAATGAGTGTTTTCTTGCCTTGGACACAGGATCATTTATTTACACAGAGCAGCACCAGTGACCTTTAGCTGGTACTCGAATTAACTGGTGCCCATTCACACCACCAGCAACTCAATAAAACAGTGTTTCCTAACAGTCCGTTCACTTCCTACTGAAATAAATATTAGCTGGCGTTTTCCACTGTTGCTCGGTTTCTTGGCAAAGAAAAGCTGCCTGCAGCTGAATTTTTGGATGAAACCACTAATTGGCATTAGCAATCAATCCCTAGCCAATACTGAAAAATGTCTAATATATCTGCAATGTCACTGGCACGGAGAGTGAAGGAATCAAACTAGCCTTTGGACAGTAGCGCAAGACCAGTTGTGATTTAGCTTTGATTCGTTTTAGACTTGATTTGACTTTGATACTTGTTTTTTGTTGTTGTATTTTTATTTAAGAGACAGAGTCAGATTGTTTTTAAAATACAGTAAAATACAGCAAAAGTCTTAGGCCACCATAGATTTTTTACTATAGGAAATTTAATATTTAGCGTGAAACATGGGATCGTACAACCATAACGAAAGGTGGCTCAAACACTCAAAAACACGGTTCTGAGCTTTGAACATGTCTTGATTGCAACCTGCTGTGCATACACCCGAAGATTAGCATTGTACATTTCATACTGTCTGCCCAAGAGAGTTCAAGACATGCTAAGTGGAAAGAGAGGTCAAACTAAAGAAGATGAGAAATAAATATGTATGATCATTATAACCTTGCTAAAATCACAAAGTCTAAGGTGACCTAAGACTTCTGCATACTGCTGTATTTATCACTGGTTTACTGTATTGTTTGCATGTAGTAATATATTACTTGAATGTGTCTCTAAATACACTTTTTCACTGGAGACTTCTCACAATTCAAACTGTAAAATCTAGTGCCCCCATCAGACATTTACCGGCACATCAGCTTAGTGATGCTATAAGGCGTCCAGCTGACCAGGTCATAGCTCGGTCTTGATCCTGTGCATCAGATCCTTCTGGTCCACCATGTCCGTCTGCCTGTTCCAGCGGTGATAAGCCAGCAGGGCGATGTTCTTGGCCGCCACCGAGCTCATTTCCATGGCACTGCCGGCCAACTCGATGCCATTGAGGTAGTAGAGATTGGGGTGTAGCTCCACAGGCGGCAGGCCCTGGCTGCTGCCGTAACAAGGGTAGGCCTGCCACTCTGTCACCTGCACGGAGTAGTACGACCTGAGATTGAGAGGAACAGTAAAACTGTCATTATGATAGGGCATTATCATCAAGTTTAGTAACTGTTACAAGGCAGATGATATGAGTAAACGTCTGCTTTTTAGCTACGCTAGGGACGTTCCTCTTCCAACACTTTGTTTCAGACTTGAATATCTCAACAACTTCTTGACAGATTGCAGTGAAATATTGTACAGAAATTCTCGCTCCCGAGAGGATGAATCCCACTAACTTTGGTGATTCTGAAATAACAAACAATTCGTTGAATATTCATATTTGATGGCCAAATCTGATACGACTGGCATAAGTCCGGTACAGCCCTACTATCCTGTTGTGTTCTTTAAAATAAAAAGCTTTTTTTTCTTACTTTTTTTTTTTTACAAATAGGCCAATTAATCTTTGCTGATATGTTGGATTCAGGTCAATATGTATTTTCAGACGTATTTCAATTTTAGAAAAAAAACCAAAAATGTAATTATTGAACAATATTTTAGAGGCCTCCCACCACCTGTTGAAGACCCAGGGTTTAAGTTACTTTCTAAACAAAAAAGATTTTCAAATGTGAATATTTGGGTTTGGACAAAACAAGCAGTTTGAATGTGTCAACATGTGCTTTGAGGAATTATGAATGATTAGTTCATAAGTTAATGATCAAATTAAGTTGAAGCCGTAGTTAATATCACAATTACTTTGCTAGAGACGATGTGACTGACCTGAAGAGTGTTTTGAGCTGAGTCTTGTCCAGAGGCTGAGGTGAGAAAACTTTATAGACTCCTGCTTCTTGTGGCTGCTTACGCCGGAAGCCAGTCGAGATGTTGACGGGACAAACACTTGCCACGCTGTTGAAAAACAGATCGGGTGTCTCAGTTGTCAAGATGCTGGCGAAGGGAAACAGGCGAGGGTCCGGGAAACCAAAGAAAGAGGTGTTGAGGTAACCATGGACGATGGTTGCTACAGTGCCGTGATAGTTGCCAGGGAGCTCTTCAAAGGGAGGGGTGAAACCTTGGAACTGGACTCCAGACCTGACACTGGCCTGGAGCGGCGTGGCCAACACTACAATGTCATACAGCTCTGATCCCGTCTCTGATGCTGTGGTGAAGCTCAGCTGGTACTGGGGCACCTCCCCTGTCAGGAAATAAACACAATATCAAGACTGAACTTCATGATTCAGATTCAAATTCATCTGCAGCTGTCCACTGGTAACTACTGGCAGATGTAATCCAGGAACATCCAGTGTGTCAACATGCTGCAGTGATGAATTTGCATTTCTGTAACAGAACAACAAAGTTTTAGCATAATGTCCACCCCACAGTTAACCCGCCCAGTTAATACCATTAGCTCTGTCAGCACTGTTGCCATTTTTTAGTGCTGTTTATGGAGTTAGCACTGTTAGCTGCTACTGGCCGACTAAGCCACCTCCATGCTGAGAAATGTGTCCCAGGGTATATCACACATTCATTTATTTGTGGCGGCCCGACACAATCAAAACATCTGCACCCACATATTGATTTTAAACTTTTTAGAGCTGGACTGTTCGAGAGGAGAGCTACAGAAATCTAAACTATATACTGTTCGGTTATTTATTGCACCAAACTCTCAGAGCACAGTGTGCTCTGGGCACGGAGCATCAGAACGCAGGTGCAGTTAAAGTGAAACTTAACCACTAATTGTGTTGGGTCTAAAAGTTTGCATTCACTCGCCCCTGCAGCAGCTCCTCCTCTCATCCATCAATCTGATCTGATCTGATCTGATCAGCTATGGCCGGATCAACAGTTATCCACCCCACAGTGCAAAAAGAACCCATGACGAGTTAGTGGCCCTGCAAAAATGTCTGGCCCCTTCACCCATCATCAGCCACTTCCACACACAGGACCCTTCCAAAACCATTTATTTACTTCTTCATTTATCGCTTCATTGATTTATTTTGATAGCAAAGGCATTATATTTATTATATTATATTATTATATTATATTTACTTTATTTTCTGCATGTTAACAAATATTACCACAGCTTATTTTCCCTTCGCCAAGAGGGAAGGCCCAAAGATTCAAATTGTGTGGGAAACGCTGCCATGTCCAGACAACTCAGCAGTATTTGATGGTTACAGTATAGTATTGGTTTTGTTATTTTATACATTTATACACAGACATACATTCACACTCACATAGAGCCCCTTTAAGTATACAGCAGGGGTTAAATTTCACAATCAGATATATTTCATTATGATCATAATTAATTTATTAGGGCCGTCCTTCACTTTCATACTTTTGTCGGCCCCAGTAGTGCTGCTTTTTGATGCTGCACATAGCCAAAACATCTCCCTTTGTAAAATACTGCAGAAACATTAGCATCAACTTCAGTTTGCCCCAGACTACGAGTTGTTAAGCTCCTGCCATGCAAAAATGTTTTGCTTAGGGCCGGTCCTGTGGAATGTATTATTATTTCCACTAATTAAAACATAACTGTAAAACAAATTACAGTGAATTAGTCACTAGACATGATCCCATTCTGCCAACGTCAGGGTTAAAGTACCTGAGTAGACGGGTGAGATGGAGTTGACTTGTGCTTGCAACAGGTTAGCGTTGGCCATCTTTAGCAAGCCAGAACACACCAGCTTGTTGCCTCCTTCCACCGCCCACAGGTTGTTCTGGGCTCCAGCTAAAGACACGGCGCCTGCAACACACACAGACGCTCACTCACATCAGACAGTGCCAAGTGCTATAAACCAATTATCAGCTGCCCACACACTTTCCTGTTCTCTCGCTCCCACAGGCCGCCCCCTCCTTTCACCTTGCTCCCCTCCTGTCTATCTCAGCTCCCCGCTCCTTCCCTCCTTGTCTCCTCTGTCTATTTTCTTTTCCTTTCCTTTCTCTCCTGACCTACATCAGCAAGGACGTAGATGTTCAGCTCATAACTGGCCCTAATTTCAGCCCCGCGGCCTTCATCTTCCCTGTCTCTTTCTTATTCATCACCCCTCGCTCGCTCCTCTTCTTCTACCGCTCATTCCTTCACACCCATCTGACCTACAAAGGCGGGGATGCTGACGTTCTGTCCGTAGTTGACCCTCATGACGGGCTCGATGACCTCGTCGATGAAACGCTGCGACACACCCAGCTCCAGCAGCGAATCAGAGAGCGGCCTCCGAGTCATGTTGATGAAGCCACTCCCCCCGAGAGAGTCCAGAAGTTCCTCCACCGAACTGAAGGCGTAACCGTGGGCCTGGTACTTGTAGATCCTGTATTACACATGCACACACACAACATAGATGGTAACTTATCAGTTATAGACAGATTTCCTCATTCCTTCTGGAAAGTTAGGATAATCGGCAATCAGTGCAAAATAAAAAGAACAGAGACAGACAAAGGGATATACAGGCTCACAGCTGTTTATATACAGACGAGTGCAAAAAAGACAAAGTGATACAGGAAATAAACCACTTCCTGAGAGAGGAAATAGAGGTCAGTGAGCAGTGATGATGGAGGGATAAAATGCAAGTCTGATGCTTCAAGCAGGAGCAGAGAGAGTCAAAATAAATTATAACTTCCATCACAAGATTTGATGTCTCATTTGGTGGTCATATTTGACAGTCACGTGTGAGGTTGTGCCCACCTACTGAATGAAACAGGACTGGCTAATTGAAGACATCAGTTCTGTTGTTTTATACTGTACTATCTGAATGACTGTTGAATGACAGTTGCACTTGGAACTGGCTGTCCGTGTTTATGCAGAAGTCATGCTCGGAAAATCACTCACTGATTTAAGGTTTTGTTTGCGTGATTATGGCTGCAGGAATGAGAAATAATAAATAGTTCAGCATCGGCTTTACCCATCGACTGCCACACTGTGAGGCAGTGCTGTACAGTCAGTTTATACCTGAAGTTATTGTTTTTACAGTCTTTGTTTGAAATTGTTTTTGTGAGGGAAACAATGGTGGCAAGAAGAAGATTTAACCCTTAAAAACGGACATCCCGCAGATGACCACGGGAGATTGCTGTTTGCATAATGCTGTATATAAACTGACCTAAAATAAGAACTACAATAGCTAGAACATTTATTCTTTTTGCAGAGGAAATCTAAGGCGTTTGTCTTTCCCGTCATCATGCTGTATGCTCATGAGGACATTGCGCAACGTGGTTCCAGAGGAAAAAGGAGCGCCTTTGCACTCTGCTCATAAAAATTAGCATATCTCAAAAACTAAGTAACGTACAGAGTTCAAATAACTTCTGAACTAATCTTCATTTTATGTTTCCACATTCTTAAACATTTTGGATCAAAATGTTTTGTGTTTTTATTTTGTAAAATGTGGGGAGAAAACATGTCTGATTTATTTATATTACAATGTCAATACTTTGATAAATTGTTATAATTAACTAACTTACATAGCCTTTTAGCTTAGGTTGTATAGATCTTAGGGATCTGAAGAATTTGAAGATACTCTAGGAAGTCACATCAAAATAAGCACAAATACCAATGTAGACTTTGACAGACCATTTCTATAGCAGAGTTCAAAGGGTTAAACCGTAAATGGCTCTGCTGGATCAGTATTGCAAATTTTGATTGGCATCATTATAAGGTCAAGACTACTTGGACCCTCTTCGACAAGCTCCACGTTTTCTTGTAGACTTGGGCAGTATTTGTCTTTTCATACCTGTTATACGGTATTTATTCAAAATTAAAATACTGAGTATCTGCCGATATAGAGACCCGAATCCGTCACTTCCTCTGTAATACAGCTGCACAGTGCACAGTTTAAGAAGGCTTCTTTAAAGTTATTTTAAAAAATACTTGCATCCAAGCTGTTCCTTGATGGGTTTTTTTGTATTAGCTTATTATTATAATTTATTTAATTATTTTACAAAATCACGCATAAAATGACAAACCCTTTAATTTTGTTGTCCCTCTTCACTGTCTTGAGGGAATGTCTCTGTCCTTTGAAGAGTTCGGTGTTGTTGCTGCTGTGCAGTCTGCGTCTCAGTAACCTGAATGATCTGTATTCTGCTCTCTTTTAGGGCAGATTACCCTTCATTATTAAATAAGTCATGTTAGCTTTTTGCTCGCAGGGCTTTTGCTTCACTTCGCAGTGGTCAGTGTGGCTGTCGTAAGCTGCGCGCTGGTCTCTCCTGCTCTGTCAGAGAGTGGCGGAGAATCACCGTGTGTTATAGCTAAAAGCAAATCACGAGACTCTCACACTGAGCTGAAATGAAAGGAGTGCTCATAACTTCAGTATATAACATCAGACTGCGTTTCCGTTTATGGTGTGTGGTGTTTCGCAGTGGACGGGGCTCTGTCGCTCTTCTTAAGATCAGTGACAGAGTGACAGCTGACATAAAACAAAGGATCAGATGCTCTATAAGCTAAATATATCCAATCCCGATCTGTCAAAAAATGCCTTGATCGGTCCTCGTTCTGATGTTTGACATCAGATCGAGACATCCTAGTTTATGTATTTATGGTCCATAATACTGAATAAATAGGACATATGCTCACTTCTTGCAGCGGGACCCAATGAAGCTTGTTGCTGCAGCGGATATCGACACATCAGTTGGCATATGGCTAAGAAACAGCATGTGTAGTTGAAAAACTTATCTCAAGACAAACTTATATGTGACAAAACTTCCATTTTTCTTTTTTACCTGTCTTGGAACATTATACCCACAATGCAGTCACCATCTTCTTAACTGAGCTGCCTGTTTCACTAACGGAGACTGACCTCTGGTGGCACCTGCTGTGCATGAGAGTACATCGCCTCAATACAGCATCTCCCTGTCAGTTAAAAAGATGAGGTGCATCTGTATTTTAACCTATTAAAAAACATACCTTTGGAATATCTAAATGCCAAGGTATACTGTCATTCTTTGATAAGCCTATTATCTTGGACCCCAGAAACAGGTAGGCCAGCCAGCTGCAAAATTCAGCTGCACCTCAGCTACATCATCTCAAGCAAACTGGCTCACCTCATGAATTTCTCCATAATTTCCTCCACCCACATCTGCAGGCGTATGAAGCTGATGCCGTAGCGCCACCATAGCCGGAAAAGGTCCAGCAGGTACCAGTCTGTCTCTTCCAGAATCACCTCCTCGCCATTAAACACCGCCGTCTTGCCTGCCACGCTGCGACGATACTTCAATCCTTGAGGGGCCGACATAGGACGACACAAAAGACACACATACAGAGACACACAGGGAGGAATTTAATATCGAGGATGCAATGAATGAAATAATGGACAGAACATTTTTAAATAAACATATTAATATTTCTACTTTTTTATTTTACAAACTGTGATTCCCACTGATCAACTTTTTTTCTGAAACTTTCTGGATTTTAAGATATACCTAAAAACCAGCATAAGAAGATGTTAACAGTCATGTGGTCAAAATACTTTGACATGGTACTGCATACGTGATGCAGAGCCACAATGTTTTGTGTTCCAGCTGGAGAGCCAAACATGTAGCACTGCTTACTAAACTCAAACCATCAACCTTTCTTAACTGATCACCGCTCTTCCCGCACAGCGTACCTCTGCTGGAGGCACAACATGAATCTGATCAAGCTATCTTTATCACTGTCACACACAATCTCTACATTATATCTCATTACCACAAGGAAACCCATTTTCTTAACTTGTAACCCTGAACAGCTGTTAGCAGGTCACCTCTGGTGCTGTTTTTGATGCCCACCTCTTGTTTTAACTCATTTTCGACTACTTTCATATGTAGCCATGCATCATTTCTTTTAAAAATGACTAGAAAAGGACAGACAGACACTAAATGAATGCTACACCGTCACATACACTTATTGTCCTCTCTGCCTTTAACGCTCATGTGTCATATGTTTGTTTGTGTGTATACCAACCTAACTGCTTGACAAACTCCTGCATGTGGAGGTTAAGGGAGTGAATGATGGAGCCTCCAGATTCGTAGTTGTTGTGATTGACGGTTACAGTGGCGAGACGGCCTCCGACCTCCCCCTTCTCAAACACATCCACCTGGACTTCAGGGCCAAAGTGCTGCCGCAAGAAATGGGCTGTGGCGCTTCCTCCTATCCCCGCCCCGACCACCGCTGGAGCACAGAGGATCAGAGCCAACAACAGACAGGAAGTGTGAAAACAGGGCGTGGCTCAGGGGTGACGTGTTACAAAATGAATGACCATTAATCATACAGATGGTCTATATCTAGGGATGTCCCACTGGGATCGGAAGGATCAGTATTGGACCGGATCAATGCATTTTTTAATTGATTGGGAACATTATTCTGAGCATGCATCCTGCCTGATCCTTTCTTTACGTCATTGCGGTCACACAGCTTTCATAAACTGAGAGTACGATTTGTGGCAGATATTCAGGGTTTATTGTAATGCTGCTCAACAAATAAGTATATATATATATATATAGCTCAATAGCTCAATATATCATAACAGTGCATCATTTTGTGATAAAAGCACCAAATTTGGCAGACTTGTTTATGGATATGTTAGAAACAAAACTAGATATTGGGCCATCACAAACTCTGACCCTGGTTGCCGTGGCAACCATTTTCAAAAATGGCTGCCAGTGGTTGATCCACATGCAATTGTGTACAAAATCTAGATCCTAGTAACCCTGAGAAACAAATAAAATACTCACTAACAATTCTGTGGACATTTATAAAGTAATTGGTCATTTCATTATATCATATTTTCATTATATTGTGCCGTGAATCAGTAAAGACTGCTCTGTTATTTTGTCAGATGGTGGATACCAGAGCAAATGTGGCACATTATTCCATTAGTCACAGAATTTGTAATATAACAAACTCCAACACAAACCTTTGAAATAAAAAATGTAAAAATAGCTCCCTAAGGTTTTACAAAGTAAAAGTTCCTCCCATGCTGATAATTTCTCTATATACCTTGTCTTCCCTGGTGTCGGTTGAGTGTAATACGCACAATTTTTTATTAATTAATTTTTATAGGCGATCATTAAAATACAATGCTGATACAGATGATCGCCAAAACACCAAATATCGGCATATAGGTGTGTGTATATGTGTACACTGGTACATATATGACATGACTAGGATATCCATAAGGGAGTTATTCATAATAATTTAATTATTGAGTAAAATGGTAGAATTAAATAAGTTTATACTTCTTCCTACTCCTTTGATGTTTTTTCCCCTTTTGTTATACATATGATTTTAACCACTGTCTTTGTTGTATTTTACATGTTTGAAATAATGAAATCAATCAAACCTGACTTCACCCTTTGTTTTAAATAGGAAAACATCTAACTGAGCATACAAAATATTAACTACCAAACTACCTGCAGATACAATAGCACACAGGAATACACGTGTATCTAATAAACTAGAGGAAGTTTCAATTGCATGTCTGTTGATTTCAACACAGTACAGCAGCTAGCTTGAATACTACATGGCTGTCGCTCAGTCAGACTAGCTTGTAGTATTTGTAGCTTGTAGCTTGTAGCTTGTAGCTTGTAGCTTTGAATGGAGGCTAACATTAGCCAAATTCAGCGGCTGGCTATGATGATAACACGCTGGTTTTCTTGCCTATTTTAGACGGTGGAGCTCCGTCGACATGAGCGGACCCCGCCGGTTCTCCAACAGCCGACCAGGCTGACAGCACGACGACGAGCAGCGGCAGAAGAGGGTCGACCATCGCGGCACCAGAGCGGAGACACCCGGGAGGAGAGGAGGCGGGCGGCGCGGTGCAGCGGCGGTTAACACATCAGGTAAACGGCAGCTCCTCTTCCTCTTCCCTTCGCACCGTCAATGGCGTCGTCTTCAGGAGATGTAAACCACTCTTAAATAAATAAGGTTGCGTTTGAAATGTGTTCGTACTGTTGCACAAAAGACGGCCTTTTAATTTTCATGACGATGCAGATCAATTCTCAATCAACGATCGATCACATCCATGTCCGGAAACATCACGTGATCTGACCGATTCGGCTTGTTTCGACCAATCACGGCCGCCTGATACAGCCCTGCCGGGCAGTGGCACTGCTGCCGGGTTTATTGCAGGTTTTATTTGCCAAAACACTAAAGCCCATTCTTTGAACCAAATGCTTAGTAGCCTAAACCATCAAACATCAAACTATGAAAGTCAGATGGAGAAAGAGTACCATTAAACTTCTAATAAAAGCCTAGTCCCAATTAAACTCACATTATGACAAATAAAAGCCTACAGAGACTCGGTCTGGTTGTCGTGAAGTTCATTTTTATACAAGTCTTCGGATGTATAAAACGTAGTTGCTTCGATCACGTATACAATATGTTTATACTTTTGTCGATATGAGTATGCTGCTCACAATGTTAGCTTGATAAGATTTACTACAATTCAGTCATTCAGTTAATTTTACTGACACCATGAGCACCAAAGAAGAAGTAACACCGGCACAGAGACGGAAAAAA
Source organism: Plectropomus leopardus (assembly GCF_026936395.1). NCBI lineage: Eukaryota > Metazoa > Chordata > Actinopteri > Perciformes > Serranidae > Plectropomus > Plectropomus leopardus. The sequence goes on from NC_142190.1 coordinate 18,654,979, forward strand.
CCCTGATCAATAGATGTAGAAGACTTCTTTCAAAAACGAAATATGTATTTTGAACTATATTCATAATTATCACAAGTATATACTTAAAATTATTTTACAGAATTGTTATAATTATTAAGAATTCTTTCTTTTTTCAGGCAATTTTCTTGTACTTTCAAAGGGTCAAATATGAAATTTGACTGTATTTCCATCTTTGCTGAGTTTTGTATAAAAGGAATTAAAAGCCCATCCCATATAGATGCCTGTTCCAAATATACACCTGTAGAGGTCAATGATTTAAGCAAATGATAGCCTGGGCTATTAATTGAAGTTTAATGGCGTATCTACTGGCTTTCTGGGGTGCGACAAGGTGGAATACTGTCACCTCTTTCATCCAATCAGTAAATGGATGATCTGTCCAAAAAGTTAAAAGAATATAAACCTGGATGTGTGGTGGGGGATACTACAGAAGCCCTAAGAGGCCATACACTCATACAATTTTTTCCCTCAGAAAAATATCACATTATCTTGGGAAAACGAAGGAAAAAAATGTATGAATGTATGGCCACTTCGGGCTTCCATACCATACTATTATTAACCGACTGATGTATGCTGATGATTCAGTAGTTCTTTCTCCTTACAGTGCTGACTTACAGCAACTGCCCAGAATTTGCTTAAGCTATGGTTTACAGGATGACATTAAATTTAAGCCTAAAAATAATGTGGTTATGATTTTTAAAACCAAGGAGGATTACAAACTAATTATTCCCTCATTTTTTTCATGGCAGACCAACAGCTAGCTGTAGTGAACAAAGTGAGATATTTGGGTCACATCATGAGGGATGATCTTTGTGATGATGATGTACAGCTCCAGTGCTACAAACTGCATGCACGAACCAATTTGCTGGCGTGCAAATTTCAGATGATTGCGGATAATGTAATAACAGCCCTTTTTAGAGCCTACTGTGCTGCGCTCAACACAGCCCATCTGTGGTGCAGTTATAGGAAAGTAAAGAAGGAAAGGCTTCAGGTGGCCTTTAATGAAGTACTCAAGAGTTTTGCTGAAGCTCCCGAGATGGACAATTAACTGATGAGCTGTAGTGATAGTATCTCTGTGTTGTCCTTGTTATTTATTGTTTTTTCTAATAAGGACTCAAAAGTGTGAAATAAAGTTTTATAGAAAATCTGAGAGGCAGAGGAGGAAGAGCACTTGTAATGAAATTTGAGCTGCAGTGATAGACCAGCCACCCCATCCTCTAAAAAGGTAAAGAACGGTCCCTAAATAAAACATGACTCAGCATATGCTTGTCAACACAGAAAACATGTCAGCATTATTTTCTCCATATGGATCAAAGCTTCCTCCAGTAATATCTTCACAAAAGCAGAAAGTTTTCATAAAAATCCACAAGATGGGACACCCTCTAGCTCAGTTGTTAGAGCGGTTGCCCCACGTACAGAGGCTTAGATCCTCGCCGCAGCAGGTTTGATTCCAGCCTCAGCCCTTTGCTGCCTGTCATCCACTCTTTCTATCCCTTTCACACGTAAGCTGTTCTATCATCTAAAAGGTAAAAAAGCCCAAAAGATGATCTTTAAAAATCCACGGGACACCGTATTGAAAAACAGTGGAAGTTGCCTTTATTTCATTCAACAGAGAAATTGCTGCAACATCGGAGTAAACCACTGAGCAGAAACTAACATTCACACTGAGCCGCTGAAACAATGACTGGCACAGTGGAGCAGTAAGGCTTAAGGACGCCTCAGACACATGCACACACGCGCACTCACGCACACATCACACGCACACACAAAGATGCATTCTCACACACACACACGCATCTTCATTTACATCAGCTATCTTACACCTCTGTGGCTGCTCGGGCAGCAGCCTCATCACAATCCCTCTCCCTCTAACGTGGTCAGTCAGAGGGGAGGGCTCAAGGGTCACCTTGAGATCAGGTAACCTCTGTTCCCTGCTGTTGCGTTAAATGCAGGGCAATTTCAGGGCTAAGAGTGGACATAACACAGAGACCTTAACCGTTCATCTCTATGGTACATCTCTAAGCAACATGAGCCCCAGCAATAACACTGAGAGGCCAGCCGTGGGCCGGGAGGGCGGGGTTTAGGGGGTGATCAGGGGAGATCATGCTCTGGCCAAAGGGAGGGCGAGGTGGAGTAGGAACCGGCCGAGAAGATGATGCGGTTGGTCACTTGGTAGAGCGTCGGGTGGGCTCAGAGGCAGTGGGGGGAGGCGGTGGGCCACGGCGATCCAGGTCTTCGATGTAGAACATGATGAGCTTCCTGCGCTCCTCGGGGACACACTCCAGAACGAGGTACCGCTTATCGTTCTGGAGGATCTTCTCCACATCCTTCAGATGCTGCTCTGACTCCTGAATCAGCTTTCTCGACCTGAGGGGAGGGAGGACATGAGAGAGGCAGAAAGCACTCAGAGGCAGGATGGTGATTCTGTGAAAAATATTAAGTACAACAGCTGCTGTTCAGATTTTGGTTTAAGTCCCTTTACGAGATACAATTTTGAGTTATCTAACCAGTTAAATTATTCCATATGAACTTACATTTATGTACCCTTTTATTAACATTATTAATAATAATAATAATACTAAATTTATATGTTTTGTTTTTATTTTTGTCTTTCTGTATTCCTTAAATTCCCTCCTTTCTCTTCTTTTATGATCTATAACTCCATCATTAATATGTCCATAATTTCTTAAAATTAAAACATTTTTACAAAGATACAATTTCGTACTGTCAGACCTTCCTTTGCATTAAGTCACTTCAAGTCAAATGATTTGATTGATCAAAAAAAGGCAGATCGCTGCACAGTGGCAGTCTATAGGTGGTGCCATCACATCCTGTGTGTACATGTTTGCAGTTTCCCTCAACTCAAATGCTATTTGTCTCAGAATTATCAAATCATTTACCGAAGTTAACAGACCCAAAAATGAAAAAAGGACTGATTTCATGCATACATTCAAAAAAATGTTTTTCTCACAGTCTGCTCAGCTATGACAAGTGGAGTTCATCAGCTGTCCTGAGTCAAGCTGTGACCCGTCTGTTCACGCTGCTGCAACTTTTCTCTGCAACCTTCTAAAATAGTTTCGTCTTGTTGTGAATCTTTGGTCTGAACTGGGCTCTAGATTTCTGGCCTGGAACAGTATCAGATTATATCTACTGCATATTTGGTGATGAAACTGACCGCTCCTTTATTATTATCTATTTGGGCAACATTGCGGCTCATCCTTTGGCCCAAGACAAATACCAACTAAAGATAATACTAGCTGCCAGCAAGAAAGCTGTAACATGAAAAGGGTTACAGGCCAAACCTCCACCAAAGACTGATACATTTCTGCAGTACTGGGAAAGATGGATTGTGTATGTGACCTCACAAGGTGATCACTGAATATTTACCACTTAAACTGACCTGTATATCAATCAGTGCGATTGCTTGTATAAATAAAGGTGACTAACTGTCTGTACATCCTGCAGTGTTTAACTGTATTGCAATGTCCTTTGGGAAAAAATAAGTATATTTATGTATAAAACAATTTGAAATTTTTAAATTGCTATTATGACACTTGTTTTGATTTTGCCTTCTGGTAAGTGAAAGTGAGTGTACAGACCTGTATGTGATGAACTTTGTCTCCTTCAGCAGGGTTCTGAAGTCAGCTTTGGCTGTGATGTACTTGTCTTTGATGTAGTCTTCAAACTCCCGCTGCCTCTTCTACAAACACACAGATTAACACTTAAGACATGAAAATTCAGAGCAAATGGATGAAACTGCTACAACCTAAGACCCCAGTCAGACCGATCAAATGTAAGCAGAGGTTAGCTTTCTGTAATGGTATTTAATCAGAGTGAATAGTTTTACTAGTGCTAAAGTAGTAGTAGTAATAGTGATTTCTCCTCTGTCTGAGGGTCACATGTACCCACAGGGATCTCACCACTTGTCCATGTATTATTATGGAGATTTTAAGGTAAAAATTCGGGACTTTATTTCATAACAAAATAGCAGTTACGCTAAGGAAAGGTGATTCAGACGTTAGTCAGACATTCTAAGTCGGAGACCCCTCAGCCGACTGAAATTGCTTTAAGTCGAGCATTTGGGGCTGTTTTTTTTTTTCTAGCCAGTGTGTTGTACAGTGTTTTTTAGAGCAGATTGAGCACTATTTACTTTAACACCAGTCTTTGGTACCAGCAGTTGTGTGGACGCAGGAAGCTGCACAGAGGATCTGTAAAGCTTTGAGAAAACATTATCTTCTCTCTTCTGCTGAGAAGTAAAAAATTTACAGCTCACAGCAACTTAAAACGACACTTTATCTGGCTTTTGTTTGATATGTACTGTCTGCAAAAAACTGTAAATGGAAATAAATAGTACAATATTCGTATTGAACAGCCAAATCTGACTGGACTGGCATTAATTCTGTGTTTGGTATAGCCCTAGACCTTTTTTTTCTTTCATCATTTTGCTTAAAAATGTTCTAATGTAGCTACAGTGTGTCTGGTTCACAGAACTCTGTTCTGTAATTGTTGTCAGAAAGTGTCTGTAATCTTGTATCACTTTACAATTATTCACACAAAATAATACAGCTTACTCTGTCGCTGGAGGAGAACTTAATACAGCGAGGGTCTTCTTTGATAACCTTCTTCACCTCCTTCCATGTGGTTGTCAGAGTGATCTACAACACAAAAAAATAGCTTATAAACTGTTATCAGGGATCAAGCTGAAGAAAGTCCATCATATTTGATGAAACACATAAACAGACACGACATTAAAAGCTGCAGAGTGTAAGTTTCCTTCCATGCTGGTTTAAAGTTCTTAATGCACACAAGCAAAAAGCAAACATAGACAAACTGAAGAGCTTAGTACAGGTGACATTTCCTGCTTTTGGCACCTTTTTACTTCTCACCATGCTGGTCTCATCCAGTAGCTGCCTGAAATGTTCCTTCTTCTTCTTGGCCAGTGCTTCTACGTGTTCGTTAAACAGCTTCTCCTTCTCCTCTCTCTCAAGCAGTGATGCCGACTCCCAGCGATGGTCCTTCCGCAGGTTACGACGAGTGTCTGACCACGTTGCATCTGAAGACCGTACCTGAGGAATGATTGAACCCGAACACTTCAACACCTGAATCTAATGTTACATGGGATCAAAGTCAAACTATGATGACACAAGTTAGTCTTGCGCAGGCCAAGGTATCTGCATTTCTCACATGTTTGGAAAGTGCTCTTAAAACATTATTTCGCCTTATTTGGTGGTGTAAGAACATGAAAACATTCTGGGAGGAGGTGAGAGTTATAACCAAGAAGTTTATTTCAAAAAGAATCCCGCTGGGCCTGAAGCTTTTTTTGTTGGGCCTGTATCCAGTGAAATATAACTATAGCCAAAACGAACAAGCATTCATAGACCTTGGCTTGCTTTATGCTTTAAAATGTATTGGTGATGTTATCAAGCCTTTCATTAGAGAGGATAACTTAAATATTAAAAGGTAAACAGCATATATTTGAGAACAGATGAAGCCCCTTTACAAATTATGTAAAGGATTTAGATCTGTTACATGATTAAGTGAATGACTAATTTTTGTGGACCACGCAGATTCTGAGCCTGAGTAAATTATCGTTTTATTTTTTTAAATACATCTCATATTTAGCATTTATTGTAATTATTGTACTCCATTTTGTATAGACTACCATTTTTTGACATTTGAGGAGCAATTTTGTTTTTATTTTATGTATTTTTTCCTTTCTATTTTTTATTTCCCTCTCTCTTATGCTCTGTAATAAGACACAACTATGTCTTATGTGTTATAGGATTGTAAAAACTGTGTTTTAAAGCATGGAAAATCTAACTAATATTGTGGGGAAAAAAAGAAAGTGCTCTAAAACATCCTCTATGGTAATCCCTGCAGTCGGTCGCAGTCACAGCTGTAAAATCTGACTCATTTATAAAGGGGCTCACAATTGACATACAACCATGCCTTGTCTGAATACATTTGTTTTATCACATGACAGCAAGTTTCACAAGAAAATGAAAAAACTGCAGAGCGTCTCACCATATCAGACATGAGAGCTTTGAAATGCTGGATGGCCTCCTCCCTCTTGTGCTGCTCCCTCTCTCGGTCGATCTCTTTGGTCTGTTCTGATCGAGCCTTCTGCACCTCCCGCTCCCTCTCTCTGAGACTGGCCTCGATACGAGCCTGCCGCTCCAACTCTCGCTCCTTATCGATGTCCACGCTCTGTGGAGGATGAAACATGAGGTCTGCATCAGTGTCATTTGTCATGTGATGCCGACAATGAGGACTACGCTCAAAATCAGAGCATCAGGGTTAGTTAGTAACATCAAAGTTGTCACTGGGGTGGAATAAATCTTACTAAGTTTTGCCTGACGACTAAAGACGTATTTCACTACGGGAAAGATAGCCTGTCAATAAAACTAGGATGTCTATGCAGCAGACAGATGCAAATACTTTTGAAATTGGTGCTACATGATCCGAGAAAACTATTGCTTTGAGCACTCTGTGTATCAAAGTATCAAAGTATCAATAATTTTTCCAACATAAATATTCAGTTGCCAAACTCGCTCTGACGCAGACCACACATCGCCAGCACACACACTGAAACCATTGTCTTCTGCACACAGAGAGCTGCTCCTACCTTGGCTTGTTTTTCCATGTACTGTTTGAAAAGTTCTTCTCTGAGTGCGGAGCTCTCCACAGCCTTGTATCGTGAGTCAGTCTCTAGTCTCTCTTTCACTTTGCTCCACCGCTGGCCTCCCTCTATGTGCTGCTCACTTAGGAGATCAAAGAAGTCTAGCTTCACCTGGGAGCAAAACACACACACACACACACACACCAATCTAAATTGGAAATCTGTCCAAAATCAAATGATCAGCAGGAGAGCAGTATGCATGCAGATAGTATTAGTCCTGCAGAGGTCTTAACTTATAGTCTTTCAAACTCCTTCACCTTAAAAACACCACAGTGTTATTCTACAGAGATATCGTACATTCATATTTAAGTTTTGTGGCGTTTCCACCAGCAGGTTGGTACAATTCAGATCAGCTCTGTAAACATTTTTTTGCATTTCCTTTGAGTAAAGCTGAGGACGGTGCTTTTGGAACCTTTGGAACAATCCTCAATTTTGGTCACCTCTCTGCTTGGGGTACCCAGCACACAGATCCCGTACTAATAGGTGTAGCTAGAAACGCTGTAGTCTGTTGATTGGTCAGTAAAATATCAACACCCAGAGCTCAGCAGGGCTGAGCTGTGGCTGGTTTTTCCACTGGCTGGTTTTTTCATACATTAGTAAATTACAACTATACAATGCAAGGATGTTTGCAGTCTCTAGCAGCAGCTGTAGACTGAAAACATTATTTTTTTAATTTACTGGGCTGACTGCCGGCAACTTTAAATGTGAAATGTAATCCTCACTGACAAAACTAACGTGTCAGATTGTCGGAGCTTTGTTCGGTGTGCTTGGGCAAAATAAATCCCCACTCTTGCCTGACAAGGAGTAAATTCACAAACCTGCTATTTATAAATGTCCCATAGAGAGACTCTCACTGCAGTCTGCTTATTTTTGTGCAGTCCTGTTCTGTGGAAGAAAAACAGGGTGCAGACTCAAGTCTGTATCACCCGTGAAAAAGGAAACACAGCAAGAGCTGCTGGACGGAGCAGTGAGGGACAATAATCCCACCCACATATAACAGAACTATCTGTGGTGAAAACACAAAACAGATCTAGGTATCTCTTCGTAGGTGGTCATTTTGGTTCCAAAGGTACCATACCGAAAGCCTGATGGAAACGTGTTTTTGGATACCTTCTCTCCTCTGGACTTGGAGTCCTCCTTCTCTCTCTTCCTCATGGCGGTAATGTATTCCATGAAGATGGCCTCTCTGTCCTTCATCTTCTCGATAGTCTTAAATCGCGGGTCTCGGCCGTGCTTCACTGCAAACTCACTAAAAGTTGTTCTATGAAGATTACAAAAAAAGAAGTTTGAAATGATCTATTCACCACAATAAGAAAGGAAAAAAACAATGACTTATTATGTTAAATACTAAAAAATATATTATGTGATTTAATATCTTGTGTAAACTCCAGAAAAACAAGGGGATTGTAAAAAAACTGTACAATAAAATTACATATCTGTTTCACTTGTGTTAAATATCAATATTGGCCTTTAAATAACAAAGTACTAGTATAAAAACGGCCCTGTCTGTTTACCTCGGTGTGAACTTTGCCTCCTCCATCATCCTCCTGAACTCGTCTTTGGCCTGCATCAGCTTGTTCTTCTTCTCCTTCCTCTCCTCCTCCGCTCGTGTCTTCACATACTGATCAAACACCTGAAGTGGACAAAAATCACAGAACTATGACTAAAGGATTTTCACAAAAAGCCAGTACAAGACAAAATTATATTAGAGAGTGAGAATGAGTAACACTCAGTAGGTTTACATGTTCAGGTTAGTTGAGCGTTACAGGTCGATGAGGCCATTTTAACTGGACTACTGTCCTTGTCCCAGTATACAAGCACTGGGGAGAATCGATTTATTGACAGATGTATGTCCGACTAGCCACTGTAGGTGGAGATATGCCCCCTTTCAGCTAGTTGCTACAGACCCATATTATTTATATATATTATTATATCTATATTATTATATACAGAATCGCAATGTTTCTTTACAAAAACTTTGGGGTAGAAAACGGACGCATCATCAGTTTAAGTATACACTATAATTAGAATATTTTCACCGCATTAACTTGCTGTAAAACAGCACCTAATGACGGAGATTTGAAGCCGTTATATCAAAACACCAGACTCTATTGAGAAAAACAGTTATTTTACTCCACCGAACAGCAGAGTTGTTCGTCTACCGCTGCCTCGATCAGCTATTGTGCAAGGTAAAGACTAAAGACAACTATTCAGCTATTCAAACACAGTGTACATTTATGTTTTTCTACGGCTCCGTCCACAGCAGCACATTGCTTAGCTTCCATGCCGGTGTTGTGGGACTGTACTTCATTTATCAGAGGAGGGAGGTGGCCAGGGTATGACTTTTATATTTAAAATAAATATAAAATACTACCTAAAAGTTGTGTCTCTCATCTCAGCCAAAATAAAAAATGTAATAAAGTCTCTCCCCAGTGCTTAATTTTTAAAAAAAAATGCTTTACCCGTTTTGCATCACCCCTTCCTTTATCATAAATAAGTATCGGTCACTATCCCTAACCACCAAGGGAGGCTGGCATGGCGACCAGGAGCACGCGCAGAACATCTAGGCTAGTTCAGGTCCGACTGAGGTGTTTACATGACGGAAGAGCTCGACTTCCAATTGAAATATCCAGGTGTGTTAGTCCGACTTTCAGAGATTCAATTAAGTCCAATTTCAGCCGGACTAAAATGTTTACATTTATTTTAAAGGTCCAGTTTTAGGACGGACTAAAACAATAAATCGACTTTTTCTATCATGTAAACGTACTGAGTGAGGTGTGATAGAAAAACACTTGAGAAAAAAGAGAAACTGAACCTGTTTTCTCTCCTTTGGGTTGAGCAGAAGGTAACGTGGGTCAAACACAATCTTGTGAAGCTCTTTGTCCCAAGTTGAGAATGCAGACACCTACATGAAAGACAATGTTGGCATTAGAAAGTATAAACTTGTATACATTAAAACAGTGTGTCTCAAATGGGGATATAGGTACCTCAGTGGGCACACTTGAGTACTGAATGGGAAACATGAGATTTAAAAAAATGGCATACACGCATAATTTCTAAAATATTTTTTTTAAAAAGTGCAAGTCTGATTTACAGTCTGACCCCCCCCCCCAAAAAATACTAAGCATATAACAAATTAGCTGCCAATTAATTTAATATTGGACAACTAATAAACTCACCGTTGCAGGTCTAGTTCAACATTGGAAAATCAATATTTCTGTTTCCTGTTGAATTGCTTAACTGCCATAAACTGTCAAACACAGTGACGCTTATGTTTTTTCACTGTGTTTCTACCAAAAATGGTTTGTGAGGGAGCAAAACTAAAAAAATATTTAGCATGGGTATATACTACTGAAATCGTGTTTCAGAATCACTGTGTTGAAAGATTTAACCGTTTGTCAATGCCCCTTAAAACTGAAAAAAACCCCAAACAAAACAAAACAAAAAAAAACAAAACTCATAACATTGTTATGAAAAAAAGGCAGAAAGTTGTGTTACCCCTCTTTCCAGCAGCATTTCTCTGAACTGGGTCATCCGGGCCTCTAGCGGCACTACAGCTCGTTCTCTGGCAGCTCGGAGCTCTGCCTCCATGGCTGCCTCCTTCTCAGAGTCTGCCTCCTTCACCTCCTCCTTCCTGTGAGGGTGAAAACACAACGGTCAGGAAGGGTGCCGAGGATGACAAATGAGAGTGGAGAGATGATGTAGAAGAGAATGAAAAAAAGAAAAAGAAAGAGATAAGATGACTGTTTATGCAGCGCTACAGCATTAAGTAAAGAGGGGACGTGCAGGACTTACTTCCTCTTTTTTGCTTTGGTTGGCTCCTCGTCCTGATTCTCTTCAGTAGTAATGGCCAGTTCTGGCTCCTCCTTACTGACACCTGTGTATGAACACACGGACAACACTACACAATAAATAATACACACACTGCAGCATACAGCATATAAGAGATGATTTAAGTGATGGCAACACTCTTATAATTTTGATTGACATCTGAATCACAGACTGTGCCCTTGACTACACAGAAAATAAAAATGTCTTGCTCTGCATAAAAGCCATTAGTGCACCTGTGTTTCTGGCCGCTGGTTTTGTGACTTTAAACATGTAATTGCGTCATATTATCAACACTGCTGACAAAGTACTTGTCTAATTGTTCACAATATTAAAAAGCACTGAGTTGAATGTCATTATTACTGACTGCTCGTGGACATGTGTTTGTCCTAACCTGTCTTCTTGACCTCCTCCAGGCCTCTCTTGTGAGGCGGCTCCTGAATGTGCTTGTCAACATCAGCTCGACCAACCAGCTCCTCGGGCCGGTCCCACATGGACAGCCGCGTCGTTGGATTGTAAAAGAACACGCGATCATCACCCGTCCATACCACACACCTGATATTAAAAATAAAATCATTATGTTTGTTGCAATGAAGCAGAGTGGAGAGAAAGTGAGGGCTGTGATGTGGTGGGCGCACCATGGCGTGCCAGGGATTGGGTTGGTGGCTATAGGCCTGGCTTTCTGTGCTGCTTTTTCCTCCTCTGTCATCTCTTCTTCTTTAGGTTCCTTGAGGGAAAGAGAGGGAAAAATTTGTTTGTTGTAACTTTTACATTCTAGGGTTTAATCCTGGGAAACAGGACTCCCGTGAATACACATCCAAAGTTTTTCTTGTTTTCAGGGAATTCTCACTAAAATTATTAGACTTAAACTCAGCTGCACAACAGTAAGTCCATTTTGGCCCACCAAATGTATCTACTGTAAGATAATCAGCAAGCTGAACTAATGCATTCAACCATTCTGTAATTTATTAATTACTTACTCTAAATGCTGCTTTGACACTTTTTTACACACCTGCCCAAAGCAGCGATGTTTTCTCCTAAGCTTACCCAAACCCACCTGACCTGTGTACCACAGGCAGATGTTTGCATAACTACTTGGTTATCATAAAAGTATTTCCTTTGCCTTCCTTTACAATTATTAATATCACCAAATAATACCCTAAAGATGTCATGTCTGAAACTTTTACAACAAGGATGCACAATAATATCGGCACATCACTGGTATGAAATACTCATATATTGAAAAAATATTGGAATCAGCCAACATGCTGTTTTCTGCAGATATCACAAACCTCTTTTTTGACAAAGGGAACATGCACAAAACATAAACTAAAGTATTTTTCTAAATTTTACACAATAAATGAATATAACATATACTGAAAAGCATTGTTTATGTCTCCATCTGCTGGTGGGCCCTCATTCTAACAGTATGCATAATACAATGTTAATTCCTCTACAGAAGAGACTTGATGATCACTGAAATTTGGTGGGAAAAAAAGTGAATATCAACATCGGTATCAGTTATCAGTTATCAGCCAAATTAGGTGTCAGCATACCGGATATCGGCAAACAATCCAATATTGTGCATCCCTAGTCTTTCATTATATACCATTAAACTCTAGTAATTTAGTATAGTCTGCTGTGCAGTGAGAAGTATATCTTGCATTCTGAGATATTATAATGAAAAACTATTACAAAATGACAATACTGTATTTAGTTACTGACACAGCAACAACACACTTTTGTGTCAGACAATTTGAGGCAAAGTGTTTCTTGTTGTTAAACCAGGCAGTTTAACTCTTGACATACCTCCTTCTCATTATTAGTGTTTTCTGTTTTGTTCTCCTCGTCCTCCATCTCCATTGCCTCAGCTTCCTCCTGGGCCAGACGCTCCTTGATCTTTTCTGCTTCTTTTTCTGAGGACAGCGTGGAGAAAAAGGTACACACACACACAAATAAACTGTCAGGAAACAGTAAAAGGAAAAGTGGTGTAGCGTAGCTTAACCTGCTAGTTATCAGTCATACCTGCTGCAAGTTACACTGGTAAAACTTCAGACAGCTAATGTGGGATCAGGACACATCTTGTTTGAAAAATGACACTAGCTACGGTTACATGCACATTAATAGTCCACAATTATTACAAACACGATAGTATTCTGAATTTGATGTGGGTCTTATAAACAGCATATTCCATTTCAATATTCTGAATTAGGCTGTTTTCCGAATTTAGCATTTTGTGATTAAAACATTACAACATGGGATATGACGATATTCGGGTTTTAGGAGCATTATTTAGGCATGAATACAGCCGAATCGGAATATGTCTCTCAACTGGGGTTTTTACTTTACTTTTCGACACACAACCTCTTGTCTGTTTACAGCTGGCTCTGTGCGTTGTGGTAGATACGTTGTATGCAAACCAACTCGCCAACAGTTTGCAAATACATCCACGGTGGAAATACATGTGGAAAAGCCCTCCTTTCTGGTCGGAAGAAGGAACACACCTACTTTTAAAAACGACTGACTTGAATATCAACAGGTTTTTGAATATGCACAGATATCACAGCGCCGACCTTTCACCAAGGTGAAGGAAGGAATGAAAGAGGAAGGCTGAGCTTGAATTGTACATCAAGCCCGCCAACAGAAGGAAAGTTTGTAAACATCCTATTTTGATGCAAAGAAGAAAACTGACAAGCTGCTCCAGCTATTCTACATTTCCGTATTTTATAATGAGACGACATGTTAAGGCACGCAAATCTGAGCATACACGGCTGCATGTAAACAAGAGTGGGAGTGGAATTTTCATTTTCATTAGACATGTAGACATAACTAATATTATCTTATCTGGAATAAGGGTAGAAACTTGACTTTTTTGTGCATGCACTCAGTGGTGCTGGTGAGCTGAAAATCAAAGTGGGTAAAGCTTTTGACATTGGTGATACTAGAAACTAGCCTAGCACCAATCATCAACCAAAATCCATCTATGTTCCACTCCTGGCCAAGCATATCATCCCACCAAGTCAGGCCTGAGGAAGCTTGTTTGTGCACCAGTCAGCAGTGCCTACCTTTCTCCAGCAGGGCCGGTGGTTTCTCCCAAGTGGACTCCAGTGTTCGGTTATTGTAATAGTACGTTTTCCCATCAGCTGTTTTGTACTCTGACCACTCGGGGAGCTGCAATGATCCGGCCATGGAGGCAGGAGCTGCCGAGAGAGCCAGCTGTGGGTGCATCATGGAAACTAAAGGCGGGCCCATGCCAGGAAGCATTCCTGTCATTAGTCAGAGAGGAAAGAGACACACCATGATTGGCTGAGACTCATCTTTCTGCCTGAGACACTAATAGTAGTTGTGGTGGACTATTCTCTATGTGAAATGTCTTTTCCCAGAGCTTACAATCGATTATGTATTAACAAAACCAGAGGTAAGACAGGGAGCGCCAAAGGCAGAATAAAGTGGATTCACTGCAACTTAAAAAAGCCTGTTCCTCTACATGTTTGCCTGTTCATCGTGAGGGGTAGATATCAGGTAAGTGAGTAAATTAAAAGGAAGAAAAAAAATCATCATTCGTGGAAGAAACTGTTCGTCTAAAGATGTCTTCAAGAAGCACAACTGACTGACAACAAATACAGGCCACATACACAAACAGACAAAGCAGTGACCACACACACACACACACACACACACACACACACACACACACACACACACACACACACACACACACACACACACACACACACACACACACACACACACACACACCACAAAAGAAGGCATAACCACAACATGTAGCCCTAACTGCTATGCTACTGAAATACTACGAGGCAAAAGCAGTTGGCCTTATGGGAACTAACAAAGATGGTCTCAGTCTAAACTACAGTTACTGACAACACACCTCAAAATGCCTGATCTTAACAATCGACAACTCGGCCCAATCTAACAATTTAGATGCTAATTTTTCAAGTGTCCTCTCTCTAGTGTTTGCACCTTGGAACTAATTTTCTTTTCGGTTTGTTTGGAACAAGCAGAAACTAGAATTTTAAGGGACAGTTCAACACAAAATTAAATAATATTTATATTATCTCTATTTATTAGTCTTGATTGTTTTGATGTGAGCTGCCAAGTGTTGGCGATATCGGACGTAGAAGTGTCTGCCTTCTCTCCAATATAATGGAACTAGATGGCACTGGGCTTGTGGTGCTCAATGCACCAAAAGCGTGGAGCTCCTGTGGAGCAGGGCTGTGTGCACATACTGCTGCGCATGGCCAAAGATGTCATCGATGTGCTGTGAGACTCTGCGCCTTGAGCTTCGAAGTTGAAAATATTTAAAGTTTTATGCACGCCCAAAAACCACCAGAAAAACAAGTAACGAAGCTGCAAGAGAGGAGCACCTGACAGTTGCACTGCACCATAGGGAAACAATGTTTTTTCCTGGCGACGCTTTTCTAGCGATGCATCTCGGTGTGATCATCCCTTTCCTTCTGCAGTGATACAGTTAGTTAGCAGAAGTAATTTGGTAAAAAGTTCCTACATGAAACTGCAAACAAGGTTTGCGGATTATCTTGAGCAACCAGGTCATGATTTCTAGAAAGAGACACTGCTGTGAACGCCACAAGCGCAGAGCCATCTAGCTCCATTATATTCAGGAGAAGGCGGACGTCTCTACAGCCAATATCCCCAACACTCAGCAACTAACACCAAAACAATCTACAAGGATACATAGTGAGAGGAAAAATATGCGTTTTGGATTTTGAGGAGAACCGTCCCTTTATCAAGAAAATATCTTTAAGAATTACACCAGTGATGACAAGTTTTATGCCTTGTAGCTCTGCGTTTTTACTCCAGAGTAAACCAAACATGTCGAGTCTGTAAGAATAATCATAAATGAGTTTAACAAGGCTTTAAAACATAAAACTGCTTGTTCTGCTTCTGCCTGCTGGAATGGAGGAAATTTCTACTGTACACCGGATGGATCATGTTCACAGCATTCACCACCATGCCACTGTTTGAGGGTTCCCATATATACCATATGACTCATGTAGACACCATTCACTACCATGCCATCTACTGTAGATCTGAGATGCGAGCGGCTGGGTGTTTACCGTTGGGGCTGGGGCCTGCCTTTACACAGGGGGCACCTACTATCTGCATCATTGCTACACCTGCAAGAACAACGGACAAGCAAGCATCTGGTTGAACACAGCAGGACACTAGACATGAGCTACCATGGTGTGTGTAAGAGTTTGTGTGTGTGGCCCCACTCAGACAAAACACACACCCAAATTTTGTTACAACAGTTACTCTGTCACTTTTGATGTTCATGTGCCTGAAGCTTATTGAGAGATGTTAGGAATGAGCACAGCGTGCATTAAGTTTACTAACTAAGATTTAATTTGAGGCTTAACAGAGTGGATGCATTATGTTGGAACGGCACAAATCTCAAAGTCAATCAGGAAGCTCTCAGTCTGATATTAGTCAGCTGATTAACAATCAGCGCTTATCTAAAATCGGCCCCATCTGATTGTAATTCTGATTTTGCCAAACACTTTGCCAACTAAGAACACAATAAACTGAGATAAACAACAAGAATGAGCTTCCTCTACGATCAAATTATGCCAAAAGGAGGGACAGAGGGAGAGAAAAGAGAGAATCACAAACACACGTGACAGAGGAGAAGAGAAAAGCAACAGAAAAAAAACTTGAAAGCAAACACACAAGAACATTTAATTTAAATTTGAGCCCCGGCACTCAAGACTTGTTGGTCAACCCTTAAACAAAATGTTGCCTGATAGATCTGGGCTGACTAAAGTAAATAAACTAATCTATAAAGGGATGAGATCTTTTGGTAAGCCGTGGGGATGCACGATAATATCGACACATCATCGGTATCCGCAGATAAAGGCTTTAAAATGAAATACCAGCATCGGCCCTAAATGAGCATTTTATTGACAGGCCGATAAGATAATGCAACTTTAATTCGTTGAAATTGGTCAAATTTGAGGCGTTGTGGATATTGTCAGGATTGACTCAAGGAGAGCATCATGTAATCCTTTTGAAGTTGGAAGAATTTCACAGCTTTTTTGGAAACTGTTACATAAAAATAGCTATGGCACATTTTACATATAACCTCCGTTGAGGCAGTAGTCTGGGGGTCTGCATTAGGTATTTTTTCTTTTGATACTTTTTATAAATATATTTACTTTTACATAAGTGAAATTTTCAGTGCAGGACTTAAACTTTTGAAAGAGTGTTTTTACAGTGTGGGATTAGTACTTTTACTCAAGTAAAGGATCTGAATACTTTTTCCACCAATGCTAGTAACATTATACTCTCTATTTGCTATGTCCTTGATCAAGTCTTTTTTTGGCCCTGATCTGACTCTGTTAATATAGAGTCTGACGTGATACTTATTCTAACAAAACAGCCGGTGAAGAACCTGTGCGATATTTGATTATATATCTGACAGACTGAAAGAACAGGTGTGGTTTAACATGGCTTACTTCTTTTTCAGAAGCTACTTGATACAAATACAGAAAGACCTGATTCAAATCTATTAAAATGACAAAGTTAATTTTTTGATCTGATATGGGTGAAACTTTTGCAGAGAGACTTGATCAGGTAGAGAGAAGACATATCACTCTGAGCCCGGATCAGCCCCCTGCCTTAGGACAATTAAAACCAAAATTGTACCCTGGTAACCGACCAGTAAATCTGCAATATAGATAAGTGCAGTATTTGTGTAGGACTATTTTACTAAAGTACAAACTATCTCAACAGCAGTTCCTGTCTGTAGTATCTTGATAACAGCTTTATGTTGTGGGTTGTTAGTTTCTCCCTCAAAGTTTGCGGTTCTTACCTGGTAGAGGGATGTGCATGCCCGGCAAGGGCACCCTGAAAGGAGGCACCATGACAGGGGGGAAGGCAGGTATGGCTGCGGTGGGCTGGGCCACACTGTGAGGCAGAGCTGCAGGCAGCAGTGGCATGGTCTGCACCGCCGTAACAGGTGACGGCACCGTGGAAACAGTTACCACAGTGACTGGAGACACAGCAACAGTTGAGGACACCGTGGCAACAGGGGACAGGTCTGCTACAACAGTGGCTTTTAGAAATAAAAAGACAAAAAAACAGAACATTTATTTTTTTTCATGCTGTGTGTGTATGTGTGTGTGGTTGATATAAGCCTGTGTACTTACCTGCAATGGTTACAGAGGGGGAGGGGGTGGTGGAGTCTGGACTGGAGGTGAGTGTGCGGGAGGGGGTCGTGGACGGGGCCTGAGTCGGAGAGGCTGCGGCTGCTGTGCTGGCTGTAGTGTTGACACTGCTTGAGCTGGCAGCTGCAGTCACCCCCGCACTTGGACCCGGCCCTGCAGACCCTGCTACAAGAAGAGGGTTAAGTTCAGACTGCTGGATGATCTTGACACCGTCCGGTTTACTCCACGATGACTCTCTGGTCCTGGCGTTGTAATAATATGCCTGTAGAGGGGATAATAGACAAAAAAACAGCTGTAACTCAGGAACAAACTGTAACAAAAATTTTAAGTTTAGCAACAAATTACAATTTGTCATCTATCTCTGTAATCGCACCACATATTTTTTCTATTGCAATAATCACTTTTGTTTTGTTTAAAATTACTCCCAAGATGACTTTTTCTTTAGAATGCCAGCCCAAACTCCACTCCACTGTCTATCCTTGGATTTTCATTGATATTGTTCAGTAGAGATGTCCTGATCGGATCTTAAGAATCGATATTGGATCCAGTCAACACATTTTATAATTGTCTGCAGATCCATGTTTCTAAAAGGAATCAAGCCAATTTGCTCAGGTTTCAAAGGGTTAAAGTGATTAGCACCATTAAATCAGTCATGTATTTAAAATCTCATATCAGTACACAATATTCCACTCGTGGACAAAAAAATTACACACCATTAAACAACCACTACTGATGTTGTCTCTGTCTTGAGGGGTTTACTTTAATGTACTTTTTGAAAAACTTTTAGAAAGTAAACATTCCTGATTCGTTCTCCATGGTTTTCCAGACTGCATAAACCAGTATAGGGACCCTGCTCGGCCCTTCTATATCACTTCCACCTTACCTTTCCCTCTGGCGTCTTGTTCTCTACCCAGATCTCCTCTGCAGGATTGAGTGCAGGGGCTCCAGATGCAGGAACGGGGGGCATCCCAGGCGGAAACAGCATCCCAGGAGGAGGTGGCAGATTCCCCATGGGAGGAGGAAGGAACGGAGGTCTCTGCAGCAAAAGATAAGAGACCCAGCTTTACATTTTTATATTGCAAGGAGTGGTGCTAAGAATATAAATTGCCCAATAAGAGTCCTCCCTGGTGTCCAGTCAGATAAGCAGTCGACTATTTAGCCAGCAGCCAGCACTTACCGAAACCTCTGAACTCAAATTAGGAGGTTTGTGCGTCAATATTTTATCAGTCAAGAGAGAATCGCACTAAATGTTATTATCAATTAGGAAGAAGTCGAAATAGATTAGCAGAAGTCACACTCCTCCTTGATTCTGTCTTGAGTTTTGTGTTTTGTTTCAGGAGCTAATGCTGCTGTTATTTGTGGGAAATTTCTTTGCAGACTGCCCGATGGCTGCCTCACTGACTGAAACACAAACTATGGATCTTGTCTCTGCTGAAAGATTTACCCTCCTCTTTGGACTTATTCACTAACACATGCGTGTTTACCATTGAGATGCAATTGAACTACACTGCCAATGGTCACTAACCAGTAAAATTTGAAAAGTAGGAATAGAAGAAAAACATTAATGTCTAGATTTTTGGGGGGGTTTGTTTGCTAGTGAAAGTTACAGGAATGCATATGATGTGTTACATGAAATATAGTCTAAACATAGTAATCATTGTGTAGTTATCATCATTAACTTTCTGCCATATGTTCAAGGGCATCTAAGGAAACTTTTCCACTTTTACTCCTTCAGCTTCCCCTGCGTAAGGGGTAGCGACAGTCCATCAGGCTGATGGGGAATTTCTTTCTTGCATGTCTGTTTATTTCTGTTATGTGGTATCTATAAACAAAGAGAGAAGCTCCTGCACACTGTCCCGCTTACTTCTGACACATGTGTTGAACGAATTAAACAACGTTTCGGTCTAACAGACGTTCATCAGGTATATCTGACACACCCGAGGAAGGTCTGTCACTGTCAGCAGTCAGCGGGACAGTGTGTGGGAGTTTCTCTCTTTGTTTATAGATACCACATAAAAGACATAATCAGACAGATAAAATTAAATGCACCCTCTGCGGACGCACCAGTCATTTTATTTTGTTTCGGTCTTTGTCTCTCTACAAACGCTGTGTAACATCAAAGTTCAGCCCAACACTTCCATGAAGAAAAACACATATGTCACACAAGAATGGGAAACAGTCACCTGTAGATGTGGAGGTCCGATGGGTGGTGGCATGCCTCCTGGTGGTGGTATGGGTGGCATGCTGGGGTCGAAGGGCGGACGTGCAAACGGCGGTCGTGGCGGGGGTCCCCTCATCATCCCAAAAGGAGGTGGTGGTGGCCTAAGGAGTGGTGGCGGGCCTCGCAACACTGGGGTCTGGGCAGGTGCAGGCGCAGGTGCAGGAACAGGCACAGGGCTGCGAAACCGCACTGCCTGCTGCGCCATTCTAATACAACGAAACAATATCAAGTGACTACCATTGTTTTATGGCAGATCGCTGAATGGCATTGACAAAAAACCCTTTCATATGAGCACTTTGATCAGTACAACCATGATATGCCTGCAGGTATTTGTAATGCTTGAAAAGAAATGTAACTACTAGGTAAGACTGGGCAACATATCACACAGGCCGAGATCCAGCCTACTTACGTTTGGCACTAGCAATACTTCACGTTTTCAAGTTGCTGATAATAACGTCAGAGTGTACGATAGTATGAAGTAGAGATCCATGATAATATCAGTATTTCATCAGTATCAGCAGATATTGGCATTAAAATGACATATTAGACAACATGCTGATTTCTGTTGAAATTACAAACCAATATTATCTTGCACGGCCCTGAAAAACCAAAATCGGTCGACCCCTGATCCTGTGCCTCTATCAGTCATGGACATACACTCTCTGTGTGAGGAAAATGTGTACATAGATTTTATGTTATTTCAATTACATCTAATTTATATATTGTAGCATTTTTTACTTATGTTAGCACTAAATCATCTTTATTCCTTATTCTTTTGATTCTGACTCAAGTTGCTTTAACATGTAAATTTCCCTCCTGTGGGATTAATAAAGTCTTATTCCAATTCTGGGACAAAATTGGCTTAGTAATTAACTTCACTCTAAAGTGTTAATTAAGGCACCAAAACTGTGCTTCACAATTTAAGAATATTAATTACATCAATGTATTGCCAGCCATGCAAAATAACAATATTTGGTACTAGCTAAATAATCCACGCAGATCGTATTGAAGGTAGATATTTACTAGGAAGGAAGCTGCGAATTAAACTAGGCTAATTTGGCAAATAATTACAGAAACTTCGTAAATGTCGCGTTTTTGTCTATTTTGCTTGTATAGCTTTGTACTGATATGGTTCTGCAGCTTTATGCACAGCAAATGAGCTGCAGAAATACGACCCTGAAGATGCATCACACTGTCGTGGATGATGCTTTTGCTCTGGGAGCCTTTGGGTGTAGTGCTGTGAGTTATGCAGCTCTGTGGTGTTTATTACTCCACATGCTCTTCGGAGTGATGTCCTGTGGGCACTCTGAGAGTGTACACTTTCGTCCTAACATAATCAAACACGTAGTTAATCTCGTTTATTACTAACTGGGCTAAAAGAAGTAAGCAAGTCCATACAAAACACTGAATGAACGGAGTTGTGTGCTCCTGCCTACTAATGAATGTAGCATATCTTAGCTAGCTGGCTAGTTTAACATTTACATTAAAACACAGAGCACACGTACACACACAACGGGAGCTGTGTGTGAACACAAATTAGGGGCCTGGTGAGGAAGGTGAAGGGGACCATCTGGTTGTGTTTAATCTGACTGTCTGTGTTTACCGCGTGCCACGAGCGGAGAGCAGAGACGAGCCGCTTGGCAACACAGGCTAGTTAGCTACAAGCTAGTTAGCTAGCATGGCTACATTCACAAGTAAAACCACTGTTTATCGCAACCTGTCCACCAAAAACAACGCTAATCAACTTCGTATAAAATCACATCATATGCATAATAATATACCGAGCTCAAATTCATTTTAACACATTAATGGCTGTTATCTGACCTGTTGTCGCTGAACCCGATAGTCTCGCTCTCTGTCTGGTCCGCCATTACAGGAAAATGTAACCACTCTCTTCCTGGAAACGCCCCATAGTGGTTTCTACTTCTTCCATTCGCTAAGATGTGATGTCAATCATAGCGCAGTCTGAGTTTTTTGAGCTCTGATTGGATGATGGTTTTCTCACGGAGATTGGCTGAGCTTTCATTGGGTCCCGTTTTTCATTATGTCTTTTTTTGTTCCGTCAGTGTGCAGGGTGTTGTTGATAATAAGTTGGACTTTACTGAACTTCCTTTTGCTTGGGGGCCACTTTTGCAAAATGAAAGGAGGTCAGGGGCTAGTCGTAGCAGTCCAATACATTTTGTGAGGGATTTTAGGACATTTCTATGATTTTAGGACATTTCTTTGATTTTAGGACATTTCTAGAATTTTAGGACGTATCCAGGATTTTAGGACATTTCTGAGATTTTAGGACATTTCTAGGATTTTAAGAAGTTTCTGTGATGTCAGGACATACCTAGGATTTTAGGACGTTTCTAGGATTTAACGATATTGCTAGGATTTTAGGACATTTCTTGAATTTTTGGATATTAGGGGCTTAGCAAGGACATCTGTCAGGAGGTGGAGGGGATCTTCCACTAGCACCCTTTTTTTAACAAGTTTTATTTTGATGCTGTTTTATGCACTCTGGCATTTTATGTATACTAAAAAGTACAAAGCCAATTCCCACTGGGAACCACTTTATTTCTATTGTGAATTGAAAATGGTTGGGGGGACACCCAGTTGTGGTGTGTTGTGTTTTGAACAGTGGAGGAAAAACAACTGAAGTCCTCTACTTAGGCAAGTCTACCACAGTGCAAAAACTACCAAATTGTTGATGGATATCATTTATTCACAAATATATTTACAAAATAGTTAAATACGTTAAAAATAAAATGCATGCTTTGATCTTAAAGCACAAATTATTTTCAGCCCTTATTGCTCGTACTGTACATTGGTTCTCCAAATAGTTTTATTTGGCAGTGTTGTACTTGATAATATCTAGATTTTATTCCCATTGAATTAAACTGTGCTTATTGTCTCTTATTTGGACAAAAGAATCTGCCAAATTAATGTAATATTTCTCCAGCTGTTTGCAGCTGAATAAATGGAGGCAATGGAGAGTACGGTTACATTTACATGAATAACCCATTGATGAGGCTTATCCTGATAATGATCATATTCGGGATAAAGTGTTGACATGAGCACAGAGAAATCAGGTTATTCACATTCAGCTTATACACCCCAGTTTATTGGGGTTTTTTCTGTATATCTGCTTGCATCTTCATCCCAGTAGCACTATCACACACTGGCCCTCTGGGGATACTGTACCTTCCTTTGTGGGCGGGATGGTACAGCTTGTGACTGGACAATCACCTCCGAGTCTGGGTGAGATTGGGGTAAAGTGGATTGGATCAAGGTTCATGGGTCTTCAAGCTGCATTGGTGACCTGAAACAGGATGATTTGACCTGACCCCGCCATCAACACTGCCAAATTCAGGACTTTCTCCAATCAAGGCAACATAGTTGTCTTGGACCCATTTCCGATCCCATCCACCGGCTGGAATTTGACTCGAGTCTCTGGTTTGACAGAAGTAAGAGGCAGCACATTCGCCGGGTCCTGGATTGTGTTTGTGTTTGGTAGGTTCAATTCTTGTTTTCTGCTTTTAGGAGGCCTGTCCATTGTCACGCGGAGGTACTGGTTTCAATGGTTAATCTGGATTCTAAATTAAGATCTGATAATTGTTAACAGTCACAGAAAACTTTATCAGGTGTTTGAATGTTCCAGCTAGCATGGCTAATTAGCTAGTAAAATGACAAAAATAAAGAAAAAGTAAAAAAATAAATAAATAAAAAACTCTCTCTATATATAAATATATATATAATCAAAATAATAAATAGAAAATTATAAGTTTTTTTTCTCACCAGACACCAAAAAAAGTTGTGAATATTTAATATTACTTCAGTCAAAAGAATGAATTATGAATTATATTGTTTGCAAAACTTTCGTCTAATTTTGTTTTGAATTCCTCTATGCACTAAAAGGAATAAAACTGGTGGGAAAATAATCTACCTCCTTTATTTATTTATTGTTAAAAAAAACAGGTCTCAATCTATAAGTTATCCATCAAGTGTACGTTTTTGATTACAGAATGTCAGAGTTGTGAAGTCGAGTTACATGACTTGGATTCGATTCAATCTTGCGTCATGAGTTTGATAATCTTAGAGTCAACTTTAAAAAAATGGAAAAAGACTTGAAAATAACTTGTGACTTCACTTGGACTTGAGCATTTTGATTTGAAAATACTACTAAAGTGTGCCACAAATCAATTAATTTACTGAATCAATTAACGTTAATGCTATTCCAATCAAGTTGCAGGAGAGAACCATGAAGAACTAACGTTACATTACTGAGCACCAGTTAGAAAAATTATACCAAAGATAATTTTGTTCACATACAAAAAAAAATTCAACAAAAAATAATTGCAGTGTTTAAAAAAAAGTATTTATTGTTCCTGTAAGTATAACCTAGCCTACTATTACTCTGTTGTTAAAATGGCATTACATTTGCCCATTATGACTTGTTTAGGTCTTGAAAGTAAAAGTAATACTTGGGACTTGCCTGTCTTCACTTGGGACTGGAGTGACCTCAATGGGAGCTACTATTGCCATGCCTAGGATCAAATGTAATGCAAATATCAGTGAGACCTGAATCTTTATTGTTATAATTTAATTTAATGTCGAATGAAGTACAGAAAATATAGAGTACAATCAAATAAAATGAGCTGTACCGAAAAAGAAACCAAAACATGATTCCCGTCAACTAAATTATGTTATTAGTAGCTCTCTCATATGAACATAACCTTACAAGTAAACTAATAAAATATTAAACTAATAGCTATGGAATCATCCTTCTGAGAGTAACAAAATAAAGATTTGGTCATTTGGAGTGCAGTGCCTTATAAAATGACAAGAGGCTCTGCTTAGCTGTGTCTGCACATCAAACAGAGAAAACTATACCCATAAACAAAGTCACACACACTCATTCACTCTTTTCTTGCACACACATACTTCAATCGGGGTCCCCAAAACCCTTAAGATTGGTCTCAGCTAGCCTTAAAAATCATTTACTTAAAACGCATCTAAAGGGAAAAAAAATCCTCAATGTATCTATTCCAGGTCAAATGTAAGAGTGGTTATTTTCTAGTACAGAGTGTGTGAGGTGCACACCAAGAGACCACCAAGTGAGCTGCAGGCTGAAAAATCATTGCTGGCAAATATATTTTGTAATTAAAGGTACATTGCTGGTTTGACCCAAGAAATTGGAGGTGAACCACTGCTTGTAACATGAAAGAAATGTAGAGGATTGTGATGTTCAGTCATGTAGACGGTGACCTTTTTTTTCACCACCTTCTCCAGCAGGCAGTTGGCAAATACTCTTTAAAAAAAAACATTATTCTGTCCCTCTATCCAGAAACAGTGTCTGTATGAAAAAGTAGAATGGACAGAAGAGATCTATGTGGGTCAGAAAGCAATGCTTACATAAAGTCCTACAACAATTTTGTGCCTGAAGTGACACAACGTCAGACGGGGCATCGAGACATTTATGTGAAAAGTAGTCTTAATAAAATACTGACCGACCCTTTAATCAGGAATTAATCTGATACAGACAGACATCCAAAATGGAAAGTAGAGGAAAAGTATCACTTTTAACAGTAACTGATTATTGTATTAGAAGGAGCCCAATGGTATTTTGTGAGCCTTTGCTCTGAGCAGTTCAAGGCTTCACTCAAGTTGTCTTTTAATCTTAATTAAAACTGTGGTTGTCTCACTGTACACTGTGAACTGCTACAAGCCTGATCAAAAGAGGAGAAAAAGGATTAGATATGCAATTCAAGCACACTAATATGGCTCAAGATTAATTACAGTATTATCTAGACGCATACACCCATCCTGCCCTCTGCTGGAGGATCAGAGTATGGATTCAGTATTCTCCAGATTTTTTAACTGTTGTAATGTTAGCAACAGGAGCAACACTCCCTGGCAGTAAAGTAATGGCTTAAATGTTGTGATTGAATTTGGTTGAAATCATATAGAATATGATATCTGAGGCTACAATGCAAAATTAAGGCAGCATTGCCATTTTCATTACAGTTAACCCTACTGATTGAATTCTCCTTGCAGCTACAGAGAAAAAAACTTTTTGCAGTGTTTTTTGTAATGAAGGGGGATATACTGTCATTCATATAAAACATGTAAAGACGAGAATCCTTTCCTCACAGGAACGTAATGACTAGAGGCTGTGGGTGGACACCTTCCCTGCTCTTCGGGAGTCATCTGTGTGACATAATTTCACATGTAAAATGATCACTGGGTAAGGGGCACCAGTGGGCGCTCTCTCCAATCTCCCGCGAGATCTGGGATGGTGAACAATCACTGGTGCCAACTTGCCAAAGACAGAGGAAGCAGAGAGAGAAACATGCAAGGTTGTCTTCAAGTACAGCAGTCCTTCTGTGGTTCACACTCTCATCACGTCAGACATGCACACTCACTCACACTCATTTGCACTCCTTCATTTCCCAAAACTGCCAAAGTTAGCAAAGGCATCCTGTTTGGGTGGGACCATGGCTGGGGTGATGGAGTGCGCTAGGCCCATCCCTACTCCTGGCACTCCCATGCCGGCCATACTGCCCATCATCACTGGAGCGGCCATGCCCATATTCATGCTCATGTTCATTCCCATCATGCCTTGGTTTACAGGAATTCCCCCCATCCCCATGGTACCCGTGGTCATTGAAGGGGGCATACTCGATGCCAAGGAGGCAGGCATGCCAGTTGCCATAGATGCAGGCATGCCCATCGTCATGGCGTTGGCTGGTGGTCTAATGGGTGTCACGTGGGGCGGGGAGCTGAGGTTCAGTCCGCCGAAGTTCTGGGCCAGCAGGTTGGGAGGCACTCCTGCACGGATACATATCAGCAGGCAGGAGTTAGTCCGATCTGTTTTACCACTTGGGTTATAAACATATATTCAAAATGTTAACTATATTGATATATTGAATTTATATTATACTATACTATTACTATATTGAAATTAATACATGACCTGGATAAGCAGCAGAAACACATTACTGAATGGATGTACCAAATGAAAAATAACTTTTATATTTAAAGGAGAAAAGCAAAGTGGACAACCGCACTCTGTAGAACTTAACTGTGACTTTATTCAGAGTGCTGAATAAAATCACAGTGAAGTTCTTCAGTGTGCGATGGTCGACTTTGTTTTTATCTTTAAATGTTCCTGCTACCAACCAGCACCTGACGATTACACTGGCTGTGCATGGGGAGTTTTGTTGCTTGTTAAATTAAGGTTTGCATATTTTACATAAAGTCACAGGTCTGGAACAATTGTACTGGGAAATTTCCAGACAGTTTTTGCTAAAATCACATGACTTTAATAAAATTTTAAGGCCCCGACACATAAAGCTGATGGTTGTCCGTCAGTCAATGTTGGGCCATCTGTGAACATCCCTGGCCCTCACTGCTGCACTGTTGGCTCTCACCGACGCTGATCAGCTTTTTTTCTGCCGATTCAGGATGTTTAATTAGCAACAGCAGTGACAACGGCAGAGGCAACGGCAGTGACAACTGCAGCGGCAACGGCAGCAGAAGCGGCAGCAACGGCAGAGGAAACAGCAGCGGCAGCGGTAATAGCAATGACAGCAGCAGCGTCTGTCAGTGAATGAAATCACTCTGACTGTTCAGCTCAACGCGTGAGAAGAGTAATGGAAGTGAGGAAAGTAAACGAAGGGCTAAAGTCAAGAGAGAGTGAGATCAACAAACTTCTCATATAAGGGAAGATTGTTTTTCTTTAGCAGAAACATTTCCTGATGGTTTGTATTGTTCATTGGCACATGCTGAATATGTTTTGCTCTTTTAACATTGGATTGTGTTGTTAATGTGTTAACTGGCTAACTAGCGTTGCGACGGTCCTCTGGTTTTCCTTTTTAGATGAGGTTTACATATCTTTAACATCCACATGCTGTATAAATACACACAGAAAATGAATCACAGTGTACCTTGTTGCTGGATGATATTGTTAAGTGTGGGCGGTGTCTTAGCGGGGTTGAGGCCTGCTGATAGGAAGTCCAGGCTGATGTTGACGGAGGGGTCAGACCAGGTCGACCCTAACGACCCTGGACCTCCAACACCGACCTTCTGCTGTTGTCCTATGGGCTGCTGAGATGTCATGCCTCCCAAGCTCTAAAATATATTACAAATATTTCAAAACAGAATAATTCTCTTCTGACACTTACAGAAAAAATGTATCTATATTAACAATATTCTCAAATTTTCTTACAGTTTGAGACAAACTGAACTTTCCTGGGAAGTGTACTGTACCTACCTGTTGAGAGCGAGAGAGGGGCATGGTTGGCATACCAACTGATGCTCCTGGAGTCACCCCTCCCAGAGAGAAAGTCATGCTCTGAGAGGCACTCAGTGTTGTATGTGGACTGGTTAGCTGATGATTAACTCCACCCATCAGGTCAAAGAGCTCGGCAGAAGGTGGGGCGGAGGCAGGATTAGAGGCTGGGGCTGTGGGAGACTGGACACTGCCAAAAAGGTCCGTGACGGACTGGGAGGGACCAGAGCTAGAAGAAGCCGGTGGATTGGCCGAGAAAGCGTTCCAGTCTCCAAATTCTCCATTTCCATTGGATGATGCAGCAGCTGGCAGATAGATGATATATGTTGATGTTAATTCTTTTTGGATTTTGGCAGAAACTGCCCTTTACTGTGTCCTACATTTACACTCATTCATAACAACCCATTATCAAAAATCTGAATACAATACATCTGAATATAATGTGGGGTTTTTTTTGCATAACATTATGACGTCAATGTGAAGTTGACCTTTAACCTTTTGGATATAGAATGCCATCACTTTATCATTTTATCCTATTAGACATTTGTGTGAAATGTGGTCATAATTAGCATACAGAGTGTTGAGTTATGGCCAAAAACATGTTTTGTGCGGTCACAGTGACTTTTACCTTTGACCACTAAATTCTAATCAGGTCATTCCGAGTCCAAGTGATGTTTGTGTCAAATTTGAAGAAATTCCCTCTGAGTGTTTTTGCATTCACAAGAATGGTACAGGTGGACTGATGGAAGGATGGACAGATGGTCGGAAAAACCAAAAAACATAATGCCTCCCGCCACAGCTATTGCCAAATTAATGTGTGAAAGCGACCTAACATTACTGCAGGCAAAGCTGAGAGCAACAAGAACAAGTTTACCAGTGGAGGCTGGGAGGCTGGCAGAGGCTGCAGGAGAGGAGAAATCAGCAAAGCCACCAATGAGGTCTGAACTGCCACCTGGATGGGAGAGCATACACGTATTTATACAAAAAAAAAAGGACTGAAAAATACAGCAAAGAGTGACACAATTTCTAGTACACCACATTTTACAACCACTGTCATTGTCCTCCTCAACTTTGTGTGTAAAACTTTATATTTACCTGTTGCAGTGCTCTGATTTGATAAAGGGTCAATGACTAGCAGGTCAGCTAGACCGCTACTGGAGGACTGCCTGAGTGTTGACTGAAGACAGAGGTAGAAAGACACGGTGATGAAACATGTACTATAGAGAATATATTGCACATTTGTAAAAGCATGAGAGTTTGTGTGAGAACCTTCTCCTCTGGGCTCTTGTCTCCAGTGTAGTGGGCTGCAGCGCCCAGGTCCAGAGTCTTGCTGCTTGTTGCTCCGCTGCGTTTCCGCGTGGTGGTGGTCGTAGTTTCTGTTGCTTGCGTGATCTGGATGCTTTTCGTTGTGACAGTTTCTTCCTCGTCTTTGAACTCAAGGGTTTCCTGCCTACCGTTCCTCGATGCTCGGTCCTCCTCGTTGTCACTGTGGCAACCAGACACGAAGGACGCATGAGAAACGGCACACAGAAGATTTTGCTAAGGAACATTCTGTTACTTTGTAGTTATTGTACATCTGTGTGACTGGTTATGTGATGGATATGTGAATCGAAGACAAGATGGTTTGAAGATCTGAAACATATGGCAAGAAGATGAACAGCAATCTGATGTGCAACAGCTGGGTGGCTCTGTGCATTATAAAAAGGCCCAACAGTGCATGTTTCTCTTGAGGAGGCTGGAAGGTTTTAACGTCAGACAGGACATTTTAACAGCAGTATGCCGGTCACATTGACTCAGTCCTCACATTTAATATTGCATCCTGGTAAAACTTCCTCAAAAAAGCAAGAAAAAACTCACCAGATTCATCAAACATGCAGCCAAGATTACCAGCATTAATCAAACCGAGCTCTCAGAACTTAACAGTCAGGCGGTAAAAAGAAAAGCAGGTTGCATCACTGAGGACCCTCCACAGCTACTCCCTTCAACCAGCTGTTATAGAGATCCCCTGGCCAAAAGGATAACTTACAAAAACTCTTTTATTCCACCTGCAATATACTTTTTAAACAAGACAAAACAGTCACTACTTTTTAATGTAGGTTTACACAAGTTTTATTAATCTATGGAACTGTTTTGTGATTTTATGTGAGTCTCATGAGTGTGAATGTTTTTTTTTCATGCTGTTTTAGCTCCTAACCGAGGTGATTTTCTGTCACAATATGATTGACAATAAAGTTTTTCATATCTTGATTCTTCGATATTTGCAATAACAACACCACTATGCACAACCAAGGAATCGCGTAGTGACTCAGAACTTGTTCAAAGATTTGTTCAAAGGTTTCAGAAATGTACACATACTGTGCATGGACGTTGTCAGTGTGTACGTTTACCTGATTCTGTCGGGTGAGTCGTCTCGTTCTTTCTTTCTGAACTTGTTGAGTGTGTCATCTATGGTGCTGCCTATCTTGTCACTGATCTCTCCGAGCTTCTCGCTGAAAGGGAAAGCTCCTCTGCTCTTATCCCAGTCCTCATCCCACTTACTCCGATCCAACTCATTAGCTGGAGGGAAGAACAAAGAAAAGGGCGGGGAAGGAGACTTTGTAATCATTCCCAGTTTCATAGCCATCCACCAAAGGACATATACAGTCTCTGTCTTGTAAAAACAAATTCAGCTCTACAATCATGTGTAACCATTTCTGATTAATAATATATATAATGCACTAAAAGAAATAATAAAATCAGAGCTGCTGCAGAGTGTTATTTTTTTGATTAACTGTTTAATGTATATAATGTCTTGTTCAATTAACAAAATTGAAAAAAAAATTATACAACATATCAAAAATCCTCACACTGTAGAAGCTGAAACTGGTAACTGTTGCATTTTTGATCAAATGTTTCAAATGATAAAATCTGTTAATTTTCTGTTGGTCGACTAATCAATTCATCTACTAATGGTTCATTAATAAATAATATCCTCTTATCAAAAAAGAACTTGTTAAAAGCACAAAATAAAAATATCTTAGTAATTTTTTTAAACATTTTCTGTATTGATTTGGTAACTTCAACTTGCTAGTAGTGTGTTTATACATAATGCGAGGCGAGCGTTTGACACTGCAGTTACATACTATGCATGGACGCAAGTAAAAGCAAATGATGCCAACCTGCAAATTCTGCGTATTTGCAGTAATAATATGACACTGTGTCGAAAACACCTATCAGCATTCAGGTCTGGTAAGGATTCTCCTGACATTACCGAGAATCAGAAGTGGAGGACAAAGTTATTGTCGCTGTCTGTGCGCACCTGGAGCTCTACCACTCAAAGTCAGTATTGTACAGAGAGAGAACAAAAACGGGCTCAAGGAAACATTAGTGAAAAAATAGTAAACATTTATTTGTGACGTGTAAGCTATATTGTTGATTTGCTAGGTGAGAGATATAGTGAATCACTTACAGTTCTTAATGCTTCCTCCTCCTCCTCCTCCTCCACCTCCTCCTCCTCCTACTCCTCCCATACTATCAGAGGAGACTCCAATGTACTTGTCTTTGTTCTTCTTTGCTTTCTTCCTCTCCTCTCTTAGTCTGTCATCGTCCTGGATGAACTCCACCATCTCCTTCACCTTCTGACGCACATTGATGCCCTGATCCTTACCATTCTCATCTGGACAGACACAAACACAGGAAACTAAAAATTGAGGACTTCGGCCAAACTGATGTGATATTTGATGTGGATAGTAATTTTGGTTACCCCACCTTTGTCAATGGTAAGGTGGCCTAAAAATTAAATGTCAGATATTCTGTTTAATTTAAGACATTCAGGGTCCCCAGAGGGTCAATCCTTGTGATTTTTTCCCCATCAATTTCCTTAAATTTAGTTTCCTGAAGCCTCATTAAAAAGGTTATTCTTTCCAGTGCAAAGATTTAATAAATGATATCATACCAGTTCTCTGTGGATGGGACATCTGGCTGAAGCCATTATCTTGTAACAGCTTTTCCAGCAGCTAAACTCAGTACTCCAAATAAGTACTTTGTTTTAATATTTGTGGATGTTGAAAGTAAGCAACCAAAAAGGAGCACATCCCACTTAAATGTAATTGTATCCCCAAATGTAGTCACTAATTCCAATCATATCCTATGCCAAAAAGCATTTACTTTTGAGCAGGTCCGGTGATGAGACCTCTGAGCAGGTGTGATCAAAAATCTACAAAGACTCTTCCTGCCAAATGCCCTCCAAACAGTCAAGGATGTAGCTGATTTTGATTTAGAGACTCACCAATGAAGTGGTAGTTTTCTAGAGATCGCAGGTCGTAGATATGTTCTCTGGCACTGGTGACGACTCTTTCAGACCCATTCCTAATCAAATAGGCCAGCAGCAGTAAAGCCTGGCAGAGGGAGATATAGAGAGATATTAAGAGATGGAGTGAGAGACACGATAAGAGAGTTAACTATGGGGCGATATAGCCTCAATGACGCAGTGAGAAATAATCTCTCCTAAAAACATGATTTAAAGTCAGTTCTGCTTTACTCAACCATCCCCTCTCTTGAACTCAGCTTAATTGCTCTCTTAAAAATCCAAACTCTTTTATATTTCCTGGACTCATTATTTATAATCTTTGCATATTAGTGATATGATTATGGTGGCAAGGCACAAGTATGTAGTTGAGACTGTAAATATAATACATATAGAGAACCCCAATAATGAGTCCTAAAACCTGGAAATCAGTTAACATTTCAACACCTCTGGTTCCCTCATGTCAAAGTCAATGTTTTTGTTTTTTTTTTAGTTTTTTTTTGTTAGAAGCCTTAAATAAGGTCTGTGGTTATTATAAGCTTCAGAGACTTTGACCTTTTGTTCTATGACATAAAATACATCTGTTAATACCCCACTGTGAACTTTGAAGCTTTTATGTTTCTTAAAAAAGGCAGTTGATAACAAGTGGCTAAATGAGACTACAGAGCATCATCACACCGAACTGCGCTGAACATGGGTTTACAGCCTCGCTGTGGTGGTGACGAGCCCGTAGTGTAATTAATTTTTTAGCTTTGCATTCAGGCTTTAAAAATCCTAAAAGTGGTGTCCATTTGTAGAGATCATCTTGCTTTACAAAATGTGTAAGAATCATAAATGTTTGTTTACTGCTGAGCTCATTTTCTGCAATGATCCAAAATCCCATGGGCTTTTTGTTGTTATCATACCTTGTAGACTCGTCTCCAGTTCTTCTTGTTGTCCTTCAGCATCCTGGTCCACAGCATGTTCATCACCTCTGGAAACTGCTCATACATAAAAGTAGATCTACACTCACAAACACACACACACAAACACAAACAAAGATATCATTGTGCTGGGAAAACTGAATGCAGAAAAGCCATAGCAGAATCAGGTCTTGTGACCAGAACCTGTGAAGAATTACACTCAGACCCTGTTCACAAAGGACATGTATAACCTTGGGAATTTTTAATAATTGAGGAGGTCATCTGTAATATTACTCCTGTGCAAATCTGCCATGTCTGTAATCTGTCAAGTAAAAATTTGACCATAAATTACCTACCACATTTTGCCAAACATAGAGGTCATGTGATATTATCAGTCCGTGCGAATCAGCACGGGGCCACATCTCTGATTTGGGGTTGTATTTAGGTTTTCTGTTTTCTCAAGATAAAATCTCAAGCTAAAAATCCATCAGAAGAGTGAAATTTTGAAAGATGATGAGATGAATAACGTGTGACATTGGGCATCATCCAAGAAACTACATATGAACAAATTTTCTCGTATTTGTGCATGTATCCACGATTTGTGCTTAGTTTGTTAGTACCCATTGATTTTGGGGATTCACCGGTGTTTTCTTATTTTTTCTCCTCTCTTAGATGGAAGCAAATTTAGGACTGGTTGAGAGCACTTTTACCAAAATAAGAGAAAAACATCTCGGTTTCACAAGCCACAGATTTCTGCCCAGCACAAGGAAAAATAAGTTTTACATTTAAGGAACATTTTTTAAAAATGCATGAATATAATTTAATCAAATTTATATGATGTTTTAGAGTAATCTGATTATTAAGTTTCAGGGCTGAGAAAATACGACTATACTTGGTGCATTGATTTCAATTACTGTAATTTTAGTTACTGTGTGTCCCTCTGCTGACCAGTGCTCCAGTGCTGGAGTTGTCACTAAGTACATTTACTAAAGCACAGTACTTAAGTACAAATCTCAGGAACTTTTACTTTACTTGAGTATTTCAATCTCATGCCACTTTTGTTTGACAACATAAAAAATATTCATCTTTTGGGGCTCCATAGCTCTGTTTGTTTTACCCACATTTTTAAGAAAAAAGGAGGTTAATGACACTGTACATCACAACTAGAGGTACCGTGTAATGTGTCTGTGTTTTGTGGAGTAGAATTAAAAATGACTTTGTTTATCATACCATAATATTGGTAATTGTGAGTAAAATACAGACTTCGCTTATCTCTGCAAATGCACTGCCGAAACACAGACGTGGGGAGGATGGGCGCAATTTCTGAGTCACAAGCGATCCTCAGGTGATACTAGTCCTTCCAAATAAGGCTTTAGTTGCCATTTTAACAGAACTCTCATTTCTCCTTAATAAAACATCTTTTGTGAATGTGTGTGAAATGAACCAACACCTGCTACATCAGGTATAATGTACATGTATTTGTGTGCACATTCAGTAGCTGTGTGTGTGTGTGTGTGTGTGTGTGTGTGTGTTAGACATACTTGGCTATTTCTCCCATCAGTTGTCCGGAGGGTCCCCAGGGGTCGTCATTGGTGGCCTCTCTCACCTTGGACTCGATCTCTGAGTAGTTCATCACCACATTGGTGCTGTTGACACAAACATATATTCTCATAAATATATTAAAAATATTTCAAACATGGAAAAGTGAAAACCCTGTGGCTTTACTTTCTTGTCTTTCAGTTTATCTACTGTGAACGAGGCGCTTGTTATTGTCGCTCTTTCAGTCAGTCAGCCTTGCTGGTTATCAGCATATATTCTGTGCAGATTCCCTTCACACTCCACTCGTCACATTTCCAGAGGTCAGACAGCAGAAACACAATCATAAACACACATGCTGGCTTATTTACAAAGAAGAACACACACAAATACAACTTTTAAATGACAAACAATCCCTCTGGCTAGCAGAGCATTATTTTTGTATCCTTCTTCAAACACACACACTCTACACATCACAGATGTCTACCTACTGCTACACACAGCAACACCTCACTCATGCGGCACAAACACACCACAGACTCGAGCTGAGCATAACTGTGGAAAAAAGGATTACAACACACAATGAAATCAGGTAAGACAAGGAGAATCTCAGTTTACTGAATAATGAATGACAGCTTTCTAAAAGCCTCCTGACCGCTGCACTTCAGAGAACAGACGTACACAAGCATAGCGTGAAGGAAAATATTCAGCTGTTCATACACAAAGGGAGATGAGTCAGTGTGCAAAAAGTGCATTGAGTGGGGAGTGTATATCCCTTTGTGTGTGTAAAGCGAGAGAGGTAAACGCAGCCAAACCTCCCAATAAGCAATGTCTGCTGCTGCCTGCCCACTTTGTTTTAGTGTGCTCACCAGCTGCTGTGTTTGTGCTCCTGAGTGTGTGTGTTGCGGTTGCGTGCCTCTGTGCACCAGTGAACTTGCACTTAGAGTTCACATCCATGTCCGCGAAAACATGGACACTTCACACACATCATCCCTCTGGCAGCACAGAAGATCTGTACAGGTGCACACCCAAGGATCTTGAGTATGGCCAAAAACATACTTATGAGATCATTGTGACCTTGACCTTTGACCACCATATTTGAATTACTTCATTCTCGAATCCAGGTGGACGTTTAGTGCCAAATTTGAGGGACCTCCTTTGAGGTCATCTACAGGTATTGCACTCATGAAAATGGGATGGATGCAAGGTCACAGTGACCTTGACCTTTGACTTTAGATCACCAAATTCTAATCAGCTCATCACTGAGTCCAAATGAACATTTGTGGCAAATCTGAAGAAATTCCCTCGGGGCACTCTTGAGATACTGCATTTACAAGAATGTGCCGGACAGCTGGACAGATGGCTGGACAACCCGAAAAATAATGCTTCCGGCCTTGGCTATCATCCGCACGGAGGCCTAAAAACACAGCAGAAGCACAACATGAAACACACCTTTCACATTCCTCAGCTTATCTAATGCTCCTGCTCCGTCAGCTTGTCATTCCTCCATCCTTTTCCACCTGGCCTTTTTTTTTTAATTCAGTCTTCACTTCATTTTTGATCCTGTTTTATCTCCTTACTTCTCCCGGTCTCCCATCCTATCATTAATCCTTTATTCCACAGCACCTTTCCTCTCCATCTCTTTCTCCTCTGAGCTCTGCCACCCTTCCAGCTAAAGGAAAATAAGAGGCGTCTGTGCATCACAGAAGCTGCCTTTGACTGTGTTATTATCAGCAGATGAGACAGACACAGACAGCGAGAGCTCCATAATAGCGTGACTCTTAATCTGCAGGAAAAGCAAGGCCGCCGCTGCCAACTCTGTTGAGGTAGATCAATAATAGAGTGTATTCATCATGCCCAGCCAGGCACAACCAACAGCTGATGGGAGCTGGTGTCTATTACTCCATCTGAAGCTCTGTGGAGCGCTCCGTCTGTCTGTGCTTCTACACTGTACCATTTCCACTTCTTATCTCCTTTCGGTGTTCCCATAACTCATCTTTCCTTTGTGCAACTTTCCTCTACTGACTTAATTTTTTTATCTTATCACATTTGCTATATGATTGGTCCTTTAAAGGGCTGAGGCAACCGGAGAATGTAGGGTCTCAAACTGTGAGCCGTCAATGTGAAATATGACATTTTCATGTCAGCATTCTTACTGTGACTTTTGCTCTTGCAATGCTTTTTGTTTATAGGATTGAAAATGTGGTAAATAAAGATGTGATTTGGAAAATGAAAAACTGCAAAACTGTACCCTAACTGTCACTGGGCAGTGTGTTTTTCTTTTCAGGGTTTCAGTGTTGTTTGGGTACAGTTAGTGCAGCACAGTATGAACGTAAATACAACACCCACACAGTATGTATTTTATATTAGCTTGTATTTAAACCTTGTTTGCTGGGTTGCAATCAAAATGCAAGTTCACTTAACAACGCACATGGAGCTTTAACCTTCAAGTCTTAAACACCTACCTCATTAACAGAGTAAAAGATAAGGATAGCTGAAAGTAACGAGAAAATAACAAGCAAAGAACACAACACTGTGAAACAAAATGAGACGGTGAGTAGGTGGTATGTTTTGACTTACACACCCTGGCCACTTCATCAGGTACAACCTATACAATATAATGCAATGCAGTAAAACAGCTCTGCTACTTCTACCTTTATGAAGCTCATAATGATAAGTTTTAAGTCTTGCCGAGAGGTTTTAATTCAATGTTTAATACCGAGGTTGCTGTTAGTGGTGGTCATACTGGATTGCATTGTATTGAAATGTGTTTCTGTAATATTCTTACCTCTTCGTGTTTGTAAATAGGGTGGGCATGACATTAGAAACTTCTCTCAATGTAATGCAGTCCAGTTCAAACCCCAATAATAAACAAATAGTTGAATATATGCCTTTCTGACAGTGTCAATCAAAACTGGACATTATTATAATTGTTTGCTTGTTTGTTTATTAAGATCCCCATTAGCTTTTAAACAGCAGCTACTCTTCCTGGGGTCTCCATTAGTTTTACTTGTACAGGTAGGTTGAGTGTTTGTATTAAATTGGATTAGATTTCATGGGTGTACCTAATAAAGTGACCACTGAGTGTATAATGCAGGGTACATTTTTTTTTAATGGGGTTTTGGTTTATCATCATTACTGTGATAACAGGTATCTATACGCCATTGAATTTATCTTCTTCTTTTTTAAATAATAAATTAATGTCCTATAATGTTAAGGAAGTGAAATTTAAAGAATTGATACTGAACTAAAAAAAAGCACAAACAACAACCACAACACAAAAAACAGTTGATGGAGGCTCTTCAAAGAGTGTAACTAATGTGATATTAAACTAACCACACTTTGCTCTGGTGTAAGAATGAGCACATGAAAAAGGGTGATGCACTTATTTGGCCAAGGCACCAGATCATATATCATAAATATGTAGATAAATAAATAATACAATACAAACTACTTGTTGTACTACTGTGTTTAAGTTGTTGTCCAGCCCTGTTGTTCTTTTTGTTGTTGGCTGTCTGTCTTTTTCTGTGTAAGTGCACTGAGAGCAATGAAAAACCAGATTCAAATTCCTAGTATTTGCAAAAACCAATATCAGAAAAACTGATTTAGATTATTGTTCCTTTATAAAATATTTGACAGTTTTCATTAGGGATCGATTATTTTGAGCACGCACCCTGCCCGATCCGTCTTTCACCCCTCACACAAGTGTTGTAAACGGAGAGCACCATTTACAGCAGATATTCAGATTTTATTGTAATATAAAATATTGCTACCCCAATAAATAGAATCTGATCTTTTTTTCATCTGCTACACAATTTAAAGCGGAATCTAAATTTTTCTTGTTCATTCTTAGTAAACAAGTTTCACTATACTCCTGTAATAAGCAGAATTGTGACCATTTTTTAGTCGTTGTGACTGGGAATGTTAAAGTTCAGCGATCAAAATACTTTAAAGTGCAACTGTGATTATATTATTCATTTATAATGTTCTGTACCTTTACAACAATGCTACACTAAGTGTATTTGAGAGCAATTCTTAAGACATATTTCAGTTTATTTACTTTGTTATTTTGTTGAAAATTTTTGCTCAATGTGAAATTGTGATAAGAGCCATATCGAATATTTTTGTTAACCTTATTTTGTTTTGTTTTTTTAAAGAAAAGAAAATCTTAGGAACAGTTTTGATGCAGACATTTCTTCCTTGTATTGTATTGCATTACATTAAACTGTCCAGCATATACACTGGATTGATTTCAATAATTTACTTGAAGTA
Source organism: Plectropomus leopardus (assembly GCF_026936395.1). NCBI lineage: Eukaryota > Metazoa > Chordata > Actinopteri > Perciformes > Serranidae > Plectropomus > Plectropomus leopardus. The sequence goes on from NC_142190.1 coordinate 18,694,206, forward strand.
CTTGAAGTTTGCATTGTGCAGCTGCATTATCCAGATAAATACAAGTGGCACATAGGGACTCGGTATTGGCAGATAATATCAAATTACTAGGACCAAAATACTTGATTGTGACACCCCTAGTTCCCATTGTAAAGTTACTTGAGAACTTTATTTAATTTGTAGCTGCCACAAAGCTAGATCTTTGGATAGTGGTCCTTATCAAACATTGTTTACGTGGGTTATTAAATAGGGTATATTGTAGAAAATATGTTTCGTTATCTAAAGTAACTAAAAGCATCATCGCATGTTCCACTTCTGTGTGTCCGGGTTTTACACAGCAAAGTCATTCATATAACTAAGCGTGTCTCTTGGATCAGACAGGACAGGAGGCTGATGTTCTATATATATTATACTGAACATTATACTCCCAACAACAGATGTCTCAACGACACATCCCAAAGAAGCATGCTTAACGTAGTGCTCAGACAAACACGATGTAGTATACTGCAACGCCAACATTAGCTACAACAGCATGATCTGTTTGGCTAACAAGCTTTGTTGTCCAACTGTGCGGAACCATGGGGGCATGGGCCTCGTTGAGACATGGTTGGTCGCTAATTGGCAGGACAAAATACAATTATCCGGCCACTTAGTTTACTATCATCAATGTACAGCTTTCTAATCGGAGTATAGTATCAGGTGGATGCATGGTGGAGCTGGCGTGCATCAGCAGGGTGGGACAGGGCGTAATTCTGCAGCAGCACCAACAGAAACAGTACACAGAGCCGACCTGGGTTTAGCACGGCTAGCGGAATTAGCTAACTGGGTAGCTTTCGCTGTGGATCGGAAATACATGAATTTGCAATGTGTAATGTTGAATTTCTCTTGGCCTATATGAGCAAGTGTTGAAAAATGTGCACTGGGACAAGCCATTGTAAAACACACATCTCTATTTGTGCCACAAGGTTGAAGATTGGCAGCTAGCCAGCTAGTCGGAGCTAACAGCTGAGGGGCTATCGCCGTGACGTCACGGGCCGTACCCTCTTCTCTGTCAGCGGTAAAAGCTGCTGATGCTGCCCGGCTAAACCCGCCCGGCTAGCCGGTTAGCTTAGCAGCCACTCAGCGGTTAAGCTAGTGCAAACAGCTCCACCTGCTCCTCGGTACTCACGCTTTGTCCACCAGCTCTCTGACTTTCCACATATTCAGCATCTCCGCACGGAACTGCGGGCTCGCCGCCTCGATACTGCGTCGCCCCCGTGTCTCTACGCCCCACAAGACAGAGGAGGTATCCGGTTACCGACGACAGTCCCCCCCCCAACTCCTGGATCAGCTCCCGGAGTACAGCGGCCGCTGCGGTTAACGGATCGGCCCCAGTTGCTACGGAAACGCCGTTCTCCGTCTACGTCACAGAAGCGTCGAGATGTTCCCTCGCTCGCGGACTGTATCATAAGCGTGTTTATTGACAAAGCTCAAATAATAATGCAAGATCTAATGGGGCAGTCAAGATTATACAGTTGAAACTTTGTTGATTTCTGTAGGATGGTTGTTTTGTTCAAAACAGCCCCAGGTGCTGGCAGTGCTTTGCTCAAGGACACTTTAGCAGGGAGGATTTTGGTCACACGTGGTTGTACAAGCAGTGTTCGTCTTCATGATGCTCTATAACAGATGTAGCTGATAGGAGTTTTTCCCCCCTTTCTGGCTTAAAAAAATGACTAATTTAAGGACATTGTTGCCTTGCCTTCAAAAAAAAAAAAGTATATAATAATGAATATTAATGATGATAATAATAACAATAATAAACTTGCTTCACAACACAAAACCATACAATATAAGAAAACAAGGTAAAACAACATCATCTGCAGAAAATGAAATTAAAATATAATATATGCACATCCATATATGTATACATATCAATACATATATATGCACGCACACACACGTAGACATGCAAACGCATACACATACACATACATACCTACATTCATCCAATGTAACATACATATGCACACAGATTAATACACATACGTACAGAGTTACATGCAAGCACATACATATACACAATTACATACATTTTAAACAGCATTATACAAATGCCAGTCTGTACAGGTGGGTTTTTAAAAGCTTTTAAAACTGAGGAACTGATTCGGTATTTAATGGGAAGATGTTCCACCGTTTGGGGGCTACAATGGTAAAAGCATGATCCCCTTTTGTTTAAGCCTGGGTCATGGTAAAAAAGCCCACTTTGCTTATGTGTAACTTTAAAATTATAAAATGTAAGGGACTGTTTGTTATTTATAAGAGGAGATGGGGTGGTGCCAAAAAGATTGAGGCATGACAAATACTTTTTAAGCACTTGGGGGGCACTTTTTAAATATTGGCTTAGAGGAGAGGCATACAAGCTTAAATCACTATATTTTGTATAAATTTTACAGCGAATTAAAAAAAAAAAACAGAGTTCTTTCCTTAAAATCACCAAAAAATACAGGATTTATAATAGCCAGAATGCTTAAAAACAGAAATAACTGTTGGATTTTCACATGGTGATGATGGTCCTTGAGCGCATAATGTGGCTGTTGTGTGTTTTGTGCTGACTTCTGCATTGCACACAAAAAAAAGACAGAAAATAGGCTGAAGAAGGAGGAGAGAGAAGAGGGACATTTCACACAGCAGGGGAATACTGTCCTCCAGTGATAACACATTGATACTGCATCAAAGTGTGTTTACAGAGCCTGGAGCAGTTTGACTTTTCAGTGAGAAGATGGGCTTGAAGATATATGTCTTTGACTCAGAAATCAAGTTAAGATTGTCAAGATCAACTTTTATTCATCCTGTTATATTCCTCTATATATTCAATTAAATGCCCATGCTGCAAAACATCCACACATATACCAAGGCTGCTTAGTCCTCTAGTTTTCTTATTCTAACAATAGAATATACTTTCCCACATGGAGATCTACATCAAAATACACATAACTGATAATTAAGGTGGATACATGATGTGGCCATGGTTATTTGTACAATAACTAAATCCTGTCAGGGATTATTGGGGGTTTGTGTGACGAATTATGAAGGTATTAGTTTTGAGTCAGTGAGATTCCACTGAGTTATGAACATATAAATTTCTCTCGATGCTGTATGTGTGCACATTTATTATTTATTTGGCTGCAATTGTACAATGTGCTAAAGAGCCATCGCAGTTTGTATCAAATCGACACCACACTTACAAGAATTGTTTACTGGTAAAATAAACGTTAATCTTGGTTTCTAACGGAATATTTGTTTTTCGGTCTTCAGACTATGAGTAGTAATTGTATTAAAGAGATGTACATATTAATGCTTCCATCGTTATAATCCATAAATATAACACATATGATTCTGACATGGGCCATTCTGCATAATGAATGCATTTATTCTTGGAAGTTTTAAGTGTATTTTGATGCTATTCAAGTACTTTTGCTTAAGTAAAAATTTAAATGCAGGACTTTTACTAATCACAGAATATGCCTACATTGTGTTGTTCCTTTAGTAAAATATCATTTATATTGCACTACTGTTCAGGACCAGCGGGACTGTGTGTTTAAGAAACACAGTAAAAGCTTTGGAAATACAAACTATCTGTATAATTCAAAAACTGTCAGGATCACAATTCATCTTGCCAGCCCTTATAACTGCGTGTGATAGTGACATAAAGACCCCCACTGGGCCATGCATCAGCATAAAGATGTTTTTATTTGATGACGAGTTTGTTTCTGTGAGAATGTGCAGCTGATCAGATGCATGGGTCTGAAATGACATTTTTTCCTTTGTAACATGAATCCTAATCAAAGCTTATATGGTGGCATATCAGAATAATGTGTGAAGTTGATGATTAATCACATAAAGTCATAGTGATCTGACCGTTTGTTAGTCAAGACAAGACAAGACAAGATAATCCTTTAGTAGTCCCACAGCAGGGAAATGTGCATCATAACAGCAGCACAGGGATAGTGCAAACAAGAAGTATCAGTGAAAAGAAAAAAAACACAAAGCAGTATATGAGAATGCATCTGTAAAAAAAAAAAAAAGTAAAAAATACTGAGCAATATAAAAAAAGGAAATATATATATATATATATATAATAAATAGAGAGGCTAAAATTATTGGTGGACAATAAAATTCATGACACATCTTTGATGAATCATGCTTAAGGATATATCTATAATGTCCCTACATCACCTCTGAACAGACAGAACGATGCTGAAACGGGCCTTAATATCAGAGATTTGTATTTCCCATTTTTGCTGAGCAACAGTTTTGTGTGAAAGGAAATAAAAGCCTGTCTCATATAGATGCCTGTCCCAAATATAAGCCTGCTGAGGTCAGTGATTTAAGCAATAATAGCCCCGGCTATTAATTAAAGTTTCACGGTATTGCAGAATTCAATGTCATGTTGCAAAAATTAAAACCTATATGTGGAGTGCTTCTTTTGTTCTTAATGTATGTTTTGAGGGTTTTCCTGTCTTGTAATTATTCATTAGTGTCTTCAGCATCTCATCACTTAAATCTGTCAGGCTGAGTGTGTTTCTCGGCTCATCCTCTCTGTCGACCACAGCTTGTATTATTAATAAGTTGGCTCAGCTATTTAGGTCCCCAATCTGGTCTAGAATAAAGTAGAATGACTGAACAGAATAAAGACACATTTCTGATGAAGTGACGGTCGGCAAAACGTCAGCATCTGCACCTTTGTATGATCTGTTTCTTTCATGCTTCTTTTTGTGGGAGTGTATCCTCAGTCTCATTGAAGGTTTGGAGATGTTTTATTCTATTAAAACTGTATTATTTGTAAATTTGGGAGTTATATTTGTCGATTTGTTGTGTGTTTTCTGATAATTACCCTGGTCTTCATTATGCTGGTTCTTTAAATATCTTTCAAGCATTATAACAAATGTCAGTATAGCGAGAAAAACAAATAACCAGCTCGTGCTGTTTTCTGTTTGTTTGTTTTTTGGGTTTTTTTGCATCTGCCCTGAAACTGTGTTAGCCATAATGACCTCTTTCCTTCTCAGTGAGGTTCTACATTCAAGTTTTCTGGTAAAACTGTGTTACTTTTAAATGTACCTTTTCTACCTCACTAAGAAAAAAGCAATGCATTTTTTCTCTTTGCATTTTTTATTTACTTGAGGCTTAACAATTTGTGGTCAAGTATTCCTACACACTGAGCTGACTGAATAAAAAGCTGAAAAATATCCTTCATCCTGTGATTTTTCTTCGTTTTAAGACGGTTACCTTCTGCCTCTGTCTTTATTCACTCTAGAGTGATAACCAGGTTGCCATGGTGATCCTCCTGCAGCATAGCAACAACCTCAGCATCGGCCATAGCTCAGTGTCGGACCCCGCCGCCGCCGGCGCGCTGAGCCGGGCGGGTCACACCGCGGCGGCCGTTGTCCTCGGGTTCATCCTGGTGCTGGGTTTTCTCGGTAACTTCCTCGTGCTGTTGGTGTTCTCGCGCTTTCCCGGGCTGGTGACCCCAGTGAACCTGCTGCTGATCAACATCAGCGTCAGCGACATGCTGGTCTGCATCTTCGGGACTCCCCTCAGCTTCGCGGCCAGTGTGCGCGGCAGGTGGCTGACCGGGTCCTACGGGTGCCGGTGGTACGGTTTCTCCAACGCGTTTTTCGGTGAGTGATCGCATTGAAACTCCTGTACGCAATTTAACCCTTTGAAACCTGAGGCAAAACATGGGGAGAAGGCATAGAGCAACAGAAGAAGAAATGACCCAAAAATTGGCAAGACATTAGTAAAAAAGTACAAGACCCCCCCCAAAAAAGTGCTTAAATATATAACAATTCTGTTACATATTTTTTTTAAAGTAGGTCCATGTAATTCTGACCACTAAAAAAGAAATAACACAATTTTAAATATAAAAACATGATAACCATAAATATAGTTTTCAGGACATTTTCCCCTATTTTTATTTTTTAAAATCATTTTCGAATAATCCTCCCCTCGCTTTAAGCTAATTTTTCTTGTCACCTTTTGCTAATTTCTTGCAAGTTGTGGGAATTTTTTGCTAAATTGTTTTTTTGCTTTTATCACCCTGTTTTCAAAATAGAAAAAGAATCAGCTCAGGTTACAAAAATAACTTCTTAAAGGCGTCTGAGCAGCACAAGAACACTGATGTAGATTCAGTTTTGAAAGGGTTAATTGGCAGTTTAAACTATAACAATGCATCAGATGAACTGGTTGATCATGCATTTTGGATGTCATACCTTAATCTGCAAAGCAAAAGATAACTACAGATGTTGGGTGAATGCAGTGGAGTGAAAAGTAAACGTTTAGTGGTTTTTGTTCACTAACGGTCTAATAACTGAAGAGTTTCTCTGATGTTTGGATCAGTATGAGCTCTAACTGCTTTCTTATGATGTCTGTCTCTCTCCCTCTCTGTCAGGTATGGTGTCCCTTGTGTCCCTCTCTCTGCTGTCCTTAGAGCGATACACTGTGGTGCTCAGCAGTACACAGTCAGACTCCTCTCAGTACCGCAGGGCCAGACTCGCTGTTGCGGCCTCATGGTTCTACTCGCTGGTCTGGACTCTGCCGCCTCTGCTGGGCTGGAGCAGGTCTGTGCTGCCCAAACATTAACCCATCCCTTCACTCACTAGATCATTCACTCAGACTGATTATGCTAAAACTGCTGGTGCTGGTTTATTCACCTAACCCCTTGAAACTTGAGCATATTGGCTTGATTTCTTTCAAAAACATGGGAAGAAGGCATTAAACAACAATAGAAGAAATGACCCCAAAATTGGCAATATATTTGTAAAAAGTACAAGAAAATTACCCGAAAATGAGAAAAAAAGCAAAGTGCTTAAAATGTAAAATAATAAATAACATATTTTTTAACATGAATTGTGATAATTATGAATATAGTTTTTTCCTACACATTTTTCTTTTACTTTGAAAAAGTAATTTTCTAAATCTACTATTCATGGAAAATTTCTTACCAAGTTGGTCATTGATGTTTTCCCATGTTTTCAACAAAACTGCACCAATTTGTCCAGGCTTCAAAGGTTTAAATACTTGTTGAAGGCACCTGAAAGGACAAGAAAAGAAAAGGGATGTCATTCCAGGGTTCATAGGGTCAATAAAAAACTGAATTAAGTGTGAGTGGAGTGACTCTAAAAGAAAAGAACTTAAAAAAGGCACAAATTTTGGTCAACTTCACAACAGGTTACTCTGACTTCCTGAATTAAAATGTTTGTTTTACAGTTTAATGAAAATGATAATCAGTAATGCCCCTAAAAAAACTTTTTCACACTTTTAAAGTAAAATATCGGGCTGTTATTTATTGATAAACCATATCATATGCATGTCTCAAATAAGACAAAATGAAATCAAAAATGAAGAAAGGGCTCTCCACACACTAAATATCAGTTGTGGGCGATACTCGAAATATTAAGTATTTATTTAAATATTTAACTTCATCTTGTCCTTTCTTCATTTGTTTTTTTTTTTTTTTTTGCATTTCCTGAGTTTGACAACCAGCAGACTGACATTTCTCGTTGAAGATGAAATAGCATGTTGAAGAGATGTCTGCCTTCCTTTCCTGAGCTCTATGAATAAATAAACTTCGACAAATGAATAAAAGAAAAGTAGTTCGTCCCACTTTGTCGTTCCAAACAGAGATATTAAACACATCATACCATAGAAACTTCATACCGTTAAATATAAAACCTCTGACATCAGAGCCTATGTTGTGTGTTATGGGGCAGCTATGGGCCGGAGGGTCCCGGCACCACCTGCTCCGTGCAGTGGCACCAGCGCTCGACCACGGCTCGCTCCTACATCAGCTGTTTGTTCATCTTCTGCCTGCTGCTGCCGCTGCTGCTCATGTTCTTCTGCTACGGGAGGATCCTGCTGGCTGTGCGAGCGGTGGCAAGACAGGTGAGGGAGCAGAATGACCTTTGACCCCTCTATGATACGTGTGATGACATTATGCATCTATCAGTCTCTGTAAAAGCAGTGTGTGTGTGTGTGTGTGTGTGTGTCAAGGTCACCAGGATGAGCCAGTCCTCAGCTGAGCAGAGGGAAGGCCGTGTCCTACTTATGGTGGTCTCCATGGTGACGGGCTACCTATTGTGCTGGATGCCATACGGCGTTGTGGCTATGCTCGCCTCCTTTGGACGGCCTGGCATGGTGCCGCCTGCCGCCAGTTTGATTCCATCCCTGCTGGCAAAGACTAGCACCGTCCTCAACCCTGTTATTTATGTACTGCTCAACAACCAGGTATCAACAATGCAACAACGTCATCTCCCTCATTCTTCTCTCTGAGGTTTGCTTTTATTCAAAACAAAACAAAACTAAAGGCACGTGTGTGCATCTACAAAAGAAGCTAGGCCTTCATTAAAGTATAGGTTCACACTTTATCACTGAAACTGTGTTTTAACCTCATTGTTACATTGATATATCCCAAAAAGTTTGCTGCACCACAGCCTCTTTGCTGTTTCATGTGCTTGTTTTATATTTTGCAACACAACTGAGCTTTAATTTAAGTATTTATCATTTTATCATTTATCATTTTTAGTCAAATATAATGACACAGTGACACACCACAAGCCTTGTTAAAAGTATGGAAGCCCGTTCCTGCCAATGTGATAAAATAAAAAGGTTATAATTAGAAACTTTGTCAAAATACTGACTCACTTATCACAAAATAATGACTAAATATCTTAAATTCATACATAGTATCTCAAAATAAAGAGAAAGTTTCTTAAAAGATTGACTTTGTATCCCAAAATAAGGAGAAACCATACTTAATTATTATTTTTAAGAAAATTTGTCATTATATTGTACATTATACATTGTATTGTTATTAATCACGTTGGTAGAAATGGGCTTCCATACTAAAGACTACTGTCTTAGCGTCACACTGCTATAATAACTTTGGACCAATGGTTGACAGTTTAAAAAGAAAAAGGATCAACTGTTGCACCAGAACAAAGTATATTGTATTTTTTTAATTCCATAAAGCGTATTTGGTCGACTTACAACTAGGGATGTGCAAAATTTGATAACTAGGTGAATAAACGTTGCTACTCTTGCTGTTCAGTGCCAGAAATACTAGTTGATTAAACAGTTTATTAAAATTGTCATGGTAAAATGATTCAGTTTATAAGTATATAAATTTTGGCTCATCAAGTTTATTTTACTATTCCTAAAAAAAGAAGAGTAGAGATTTTCTGCATCAAAATGTATCATTTTTAAGTGATTTTTAAGTGACCGTCAGTGAAATTAGTTATTCATCCCCGCTTACAACAACCTGACAGGCTCATCAGTCTCATCAACACTTAATGACATTACTGTCATTATTTTTGGCTTGGCAAATCTAAATCCAACCTATAAAACTAATCAACAAACAGCACATTTTGCCTAACTGACTACCTTTCAGTATGTACATCCCATCTAATGTAGCTGAGGAGGAGAAATTTCCCACCTGAAGTTAGTTCCTGTGAAATGAAAATGGAATCTGACCTTGTCCTCACATTTGCTTGTCTCTCAGTTCTCCAGGTGTTTCCTGTACATGATCAGGTGCAGCTCTGAAGCCCCGCCCACACCTGTTCGCCACACTTTGCCCAGCAGCAGGGGTGTGTGGCATCACACTCCCGACCTGCCAACAGAGGAACAAAACACATCCAGAGGCCAGCAGGTAGAGCGGCCCGCTCCGGTGCTGGTGGCTCATTACACAACATAGAGGTCAATTATCCATTATCAATGAATGCAAAGGCATTATTCCACTTTTATTTCCAATTTATTTTAGATCTTTTTAAATAAGAAATAAAATAAAATGCAAAATGTTGCAGGAATTGATTTTAATCGCCTCTTTTAGAACTATAATTGAATCTATATATTTTGTGTTAGGGTTTTTTTTTTATCTGTGAATTACATCAAAGTCAAAACAAGATGGACAAGTTTGACGACATGTGACTTCATACAAACTACTCGTGTCGTCTTTACACCACTAGGGGGCGTTGTGGCTCAGATGATGTACAGTAGTGTATCTGAGACCTAAATGAACAAAATCCATAAAAAACATTGTACAGTGACATTTAGACTTTTTTTTTATTCATGTTAGGCAATATACAACAATTAAAAAAACCCTCAATTCAGAATAAACAACTTTAGATTCCTGAATGAATGGTCAACACCAAAATAATTTATTAAGAAAATAAACATACGTCTTCAAAAATATACAGTCATTATGCTTCATGAACACTGACTGAACTCTCAGTAAGTGAAATATTTGTCGAAAGACACATTCACATTTGTGGTGAATCATAACAACTTTACAAACATGATGAAATACTTCCAGGTATGAGATGAGAGGATGCGTCAAAATGCAATGTAATACTGTCACCATGGAGGAAATGTTGGGTCAACATGATATATAAAACCCAAACCGTTTTAGGAGTCTATGTTTTAAAACCTCCACCCAATGTTCAGACATGAACACTGCACATGAGTCTTACAATTCAAAAATACACATGGGAGACTTTAAAAATGTTCCTGTGAGGTTTAATTACTGCTGAACTGAAAGTCTGTGTTTAAGGTGCATCCATTTCTTGGACCAGCGAAGCTGATTTACAGGATTTTCCTCTTTCACTTAGCTGGGGTGTGGAGTCTCTGTTGCTTTTGAACTCTGATTAAAGAGAAAAAACAATTTTCAAGTATGACTGGAAATATTACGTCAGAGCTGCATCACCTAACTGTGGTGCTTTGATCTTGACAGCTGTAAAAAATATGCTATCTGCTAGGGTTGGATGATAAATGAATATATTGTTTATCAGCCAAACGAGTTGCTGTATATCAGCATATCGGACATCGTTAAAAACTCCAGTCTCGTGCACACTTAATACAGATGTGCGGGGGCGGTCTTGATTTAGGACGTAGAGCGTTTTTTTCACTGAATGCTGGGATGGCAGATTCCTCCGCAGTTCTTTCTGTCCACGTGTCGAAGCTTCCTTAGCCAAATCACTGAGCTCCCCTTTGTTGGTCAGCACCTTTCATGGTAGCTTACTGCCATTGGAGTGCATGTGTATGAGTGAATGACAGGCAAAATTGTGAAGTGCTATGCAAATATCTTCCATTTCTTAAAGCAATGTGAAAATATGCGAAAGTTCAAATGAATTGTCAGTTCTCATCATGGAGATAGATGAACTGGCAGCTAGAGGCTAACGGTGCTAACTCCACAAACAGCGCTAAACTTTGACATTAATGCAGACAGAGCTAACAGTGTTAAGTGGGGGGAACTGGAAGGGGGGCGCTTTCTCGACAACACGCTGCTGATATCAACTGTAAGCACCGTATGAGTGCAGCGTCCGGTGAGCGCTGAGGTGTAATTCCATGCATGGCGCAGTTGGGCTTCTGCATAGGAATACGCAAGTTATACAGCTGAGAAATCATAGCATCAAAGGAGAGGGCTGTGTGACGGCAAGTAAAGTGGTGAAAACACTTGAAATATAGCGTCCACTCAGAAAGATTCTGTTTGGCTTTTTAGGTAACCTTTTTTTTTGAAAGGCCAAAGTACATTTTGATATCAACCCCGCTCCACAGCAGTGTACTTCTGAGCTCTGGGGTGCAAGTCCCATCTGTTTCTGCAAACAGGGAGTGCGCCGACTGCCAGGAACTGTGTGTAATACACTGGCAATAAATGAGTACCTCATACAGAAAATGAAAATCACAAATTATGGCATTAATAATCTGAATATTGCAGAGAACCTCTTAATTCTCTTAGGGTTTCTCTTCACAATCTTGTCAGCGTTATCATTAACAAATATATTATTTTCAGGGGTCACTATTTTCAGTTACATCTTTATTAAAAAAAATCTAGATTTTATCAACCTTTATGTTGATTTAACATGAGGACATAAACTCCATGTAAAAATCTGTAGAACTAAACCAAATAATCAATCAGTTGAAAGGAAAATAATGAACAGGCATTTAGATAATCTCTTCATTTTTTAAGTCATCACCTTAAAAAGATGTCCCTTTGAGTTCTTGATGGGCTTCAGGGTATTTTTCAGCGAAAATATATATATATGTTAAATTTATTTTATAAAACAATGAGCATTTATTCTGTTCTCCCGCAGGTCAGTATCTTTTTAACCTCACCTGTGAGTAGTTGAACAGAGACACCATGGGCTCTGGTTTCGTGTAGTCGGGTGGGTTGGCGTGGGGGTCGTAGCCGAGGCGAGCCAGCATGGGGGCGATTTCAGCCATGTCGCTTACCACATCAGAGGGAATGTGCCCGACCCACTTGGAGAGGGCCTCTGTGTTCACCGGCTTCATCACCTGGTCCGTGGAGCGCTCAACCCTGCACACACACACACACAAGGTCAGTCTGTGTGTGTGTGTGTGTGTGTATGTGTGCAACCATAATGCAACAAGTTTTATATGGAAGCAAAAACGTTCCAAAACAAATGATTGTGATCAGCCATTGATAATTAACAAATGGAAGAAAACTGAAACCAGAAAGAAACAAAGTGGAATATAATACGAACTGTTGTAGTTTGTAAGTCATTGTTAAGTACTGTATGTATTCGCTGTGTTGTGATTAAAAACCCTAAATGTAGTTGTTTATGACAAAAAACTTTGTCAAAATTGTCCTTATAACACTTTTCCATTTAATTATAACACAGTAATTGCATAAATAGACAGGAAATACAACAATATAACAATGTGTTCAATTTTCACTTTGTTTGTTTTAACGTTAGCATTTTAAATCTTTCATACAATACCAGCCCGTCCACCCTAAATAAATACATGTTTCTGTGTACACCCATTCAGAGCTATAAACACATAATGTGATCATTTATGTTTCTGTGGACGTTATAAAACATTTGTGTGACTAATACTAAACTAATCGTTGCATAACTAAATAAAGGGCGCTAAGTGTCTCAGAATGTGGCCTAATTCCTTCAAATACACGCCAGGTTTGGTTTGTGCAGTGTGAAGCAGCCAGATTTCCACCACATCCCCCTGAGCTTCTGCCCTGCAAAGAGAGTCTCAACTTGAATCACGACAAACAAGTGGAGCAACACAAATTAAACATCTACCAAGGAAGACTGGAAGCTTTACTTAAACTCAAAAGGTTTGGCTGCTTTAGGAAAAACTCTGGCTGAACTCAGCGGACTCATATATTACTTGTGATGTTTGTGCTCAAATCTGTCTAAACTTTTCTGCATTTTAATTCAGTGAAAACAACAACACTACAATCACTTAAATAACTTGGTAACTCGCAGGTGCCGGGTCATGGCTACTATTGCACAAACTGAGGTGTGATATTCTCTGATATTTATAGGGTTTAATGAAACAAGGTTATGTTTACATTCTGTGATGACACATATACAACACAGGTTTCTCTGTCTGATTATGATGCATGTTTAAATTGACTGTTTTTAGACGCAATACGTAAAAATACTTTGTATATAATGTAAAATAAAGGGATTTAGTATTTAAATTTAACACAATGAAATACTGTGGCTACATTGTGTCAGATACGATTTATACAAAATAAGAATAAATACATTTTGTTACTCTGATAAAATTATTTTCTATGGCGCACGCCATAGCTCAACATCACCATGCTATTCAGAGGGGTTGTTGGGGAAAGGTAAATGATCATTTTTAAAAATTTAATTATGGGTGATTTTAGAATTTCTGGATGTTTAAATTATTTGCCACAGCCCTATTAGAGTGGTATAATGATTTGTCTTTTTGATGACAACTTGCCAATTGTAAATAAACAAATAAAGGGCAAACATCAGGTTTCAGTGTGATTTCCTGAATACCGGAGAAATCAAAGCAGCTGGAGGTTGGCATGCTCCCAGTTTGCAGAAACGTAAAGGGCGTGCACGCCATAGCTCAACATCACCATGCTATTCAGACAGCGTATGTTATATGTCGCACTAGAAGCAGGCGCTGTTGTGTTAAACGTCACACCCTTCACGTCTTTTGGTCTGGGGTTGCATGTTGCCAGCCTTGTTTGGTTCTGTATAAAAAAATCAAAGCCAGCATAATGACAGCTCTTTGTTGAGGCCATATCACAGGATCTCTGTGTAAAAAGTGCTGGAGAGAGAAGTGTGAGATTCCTTTTAGCAGCCTGTAAGAAATGACACCTTTCTTCCTTAAATATAACAACTCCTCAAAGCCAGCAAGGTGGGAATTCACAGGAGGAATTAAGCCAAATAAAACACACAGACAGATGAAGATCTCTGCAATTTTCTATCACTGAAATGCAACACTTATTGGACCTTAACATTAGAAAAACTTAAAAGCAACTTCCCAGAAAATACATAAAACCACAGCACATGAAATGGAAACTGCAGGGTTAGATGTCTCGAGAGTAAACTTGGTGTACACAAACACACACTTCAGACACTCACTTGGACAGAGATACACCACCAGCTTTCCCAATCAGCTCTTCATGGTGCAGCACTGACGGGTCCCACTGCAGCTCTAGGAAGTGAAGCAACTTCCTCATTTCCTCCTCTGCGTGGAGGACGAGCTGCTCGTAGCGGACGGGCAGACATCTGGACTCCCCAGCTGCCTGGCACTGGCTGAACATTGTCTCCACCGCACTGCTCCACTTGGTCAGACAGTCCCTGTAGCTGGTCAGGTCAAAGCCAGAAATGGTCACCTATGAGTGGAGGCAGAGAGATAAGATTAACACAGGACAGAGCAGAATGGAAAATGTATTGTGTCACAATGTGGCTCCAGTACAAACTTGTCAAGTGACTGTGAAGACGTTTGCCTGCCTGCAGCCTGATAAGAGGAGTACCCGGCATACCTTGCGTGATATCATGGAGTGCACAGTTGCCCGGCCATCTCGTAGCATGAGCACAAATTTGGCTTTAGGGAAGATGCGTGAAAGATAAGAGAGAGACTTCAAGGCGAATGGATCCTTGTTGCAAAGGCGAGGTGCAGGCTCTCCGTGGCCAACTATCACCTGAAACACAATAAGTGGATATCACAACAAGGAATGCCTCAGCTGCTACATGCAAAGCCTCTTAATACTCAGAATACCAATATTTTTCACACTGGTACTGAGACGCCAAATTTAAACATACATATGTGTCATTTATAATAACAAGCTCACTTATTCTCTTAAAGAGACACATGAATATTTTACCCAGTAGAGACTTATTATTACCAGTATGTTCTCATCCCAGGCTGTCAAATACAAACGCCTCACCCTTTAGTGTCTCTATGAGACGCCTGGTTTGACATCTGTATGTGATGCACAGCTGTCTCCTGTCCTGGGTGAAACTCGATGTAACTTGTGGTTAAACAGCACTACAAGGTTAGGTTTAGAAAAACATCATGTTTTGGGTTAAATTAGTACTTAATGTGACATAAATTTGTCACATAAGTGAGTTACACCATGCCACATTACAGCACTGACTTCTGGGTTCACAAGCAGTGTTGTTCTGAGAGAGAGCTTTTTTTTTTTTTTTTACACATCCACCACAGCTCCCACCCACCCCACACAGACTTTCTCGCCTGACGGCAGATGCTCTGGATGTCAAATATTGCCATAGATGTGTTTACATTGGAGTTGAAAACTCTGTGTGTGTCATATAGAAATCCAAGTGTGCCTTTGGGGTTGGTATCATACGCCGAGAGGCATGACAAAGCGTTGATATTTGATGAGCTGGGAACGAGAACCAGTTGTTATTACTACCACTGAGTAGCAAAAGCCTGTGAGTTCCTATACAGGTAGTAACTAGAGAACTGAATCACAACACAGTGCCTCTGCAATTTAAAAACAAACCAAAAACAGTTTGTTAATGTTGTTGACCATCAGTTCAGTTTGTTTTGGAACCAGTATTGATAAAACCTTAAATGATACCAAGCCCTCGTTACTACCTAGAATACCGATTCATTAATGTAAACAGCCTTGTTTCAATCATTTTTGACATGTATGTGTAATCTGTTTCCATCATGTAATTTAGTGGTTGTTGCTCAAATTGCATCTTATTTTGCATTTTTGTATTAGATAGCCCTCAAAGCAAAACTTAAGCTACATGTTGCTTCAAAATAAACCTTACATATTAGACATTCACATTAGTTGATCGACTGAATTTGCTGTTTTGCTTTTTTTTTGTTTGAGTCATTTTTCAAGAAAAAATACAGAATATTTGTGGTTCCAGCTTTTTAAAATGAGAGGATTTTTTGCCTTGTTTTGCCTACATGATTCACTGATTAATCAAGAAGGTAACCAGCAGATGAATCAATAACTAATTATTAATTGCAGCCCTAAGGGCATGTTCTGCTTGTGTTCCCCATGTATGTAAACACATCATCCTTAATCTGACACATGCCTTCCAGACCCAAAAAATATTTGCAGATCAACAGATGGAGAGGCACTGAGGGGCTCACCTCTAACAGGAACGCTCGCACGGCTGAGTCCAACACTTGGTCAGTAACGCCGGCCTCGTCCAATCGTATCCTCTCCTTTACCGAGCGGCTCCAGGTGGCCCGCATGGCCAAGAGGCGAGGAATTACTCTGGTTTCTTCCCCACAACGCACAGCATTGTGGGCATCAAGCATGACACGCATCAGCGTGGTACCGCTCCTGGGAAAGCCTCCAATAAAGATGAGGGGTGTGTCTTCAGGGAAGTGTTCAGTTAGGGATAAACTCTGATTGGCTGAGCCCAGGTTGAGCTCCATCCACCTGTACCGATGGCTTTTTGGAGGGCACTCTATCCCGCTCATGCCCAGGTAGAGCAGGGAGGCAGAGCAGAGGAGCACGCAGCCCAGCAGCAGACTCGATCTGGTGTTCCTCATGGTTCAGATTCAGGACATAAAATAAAAATCGGGGGCACCTGAGGAGACGGCTGGAGTCAGATGTTAATGTAGCTACTTGTTAAACTTCGGCAAAGGTCAGTTTAATACTTAGGTACGCACTGACAGCCTGTATGATGAGGATGACTGTGACAAACACAGCTGAGGTGATGCTGAGGAAGGCCTGGTGGAGACCAGGACGATGGAGTCTCCTCGAGAGACTCCTCACTCCTTTGCAGCTCCTCAGCCCTGGTGTCGGACAGCAGGATCCAGGCCTGCTGCGCTCCACAGCCGGCCACGTCTCTTATCCATCGTTCCTACCTAAAACATGACAACAACATAACTTAACATAACTTTATACTGCACCATCAAATATGGAATGCCTCTATTTCTCCAGGGCCGTAAATCATGCTTCAGTATAGGATGAGATTTTTTTCCAAGCATGATATCACAGCTTGCTGCTTAACACACAAAAAAATCATCATATTTTTAATTTCCAATAAATGAGTAACTCCAAACATTTCCCACTGGCCTGTATGAGTGAGCTATTATCAGCAAGCAGGGCGTAGTGGCGGCTGCTGTGTTATTTTGCCAAGAGCACTTGTACACACTTTCAGAGTTTCTGAAACGCATCCAGTTTTAGTTCTCAAAGCAGTTATTTTGCATCTCCTCTCTGGGGAGCCACTGACCGTTAAGCCATATCAAAGTTCACTGTGGCATGCAACACAGATACACTCACAGGCAGTGTATCTGAATTTACTAATTACAGCCTCCTCGTGTTTTTATTCTCACTGACAGATTCTGCCACACTGAAACGGAAAGCAATTTGTTTGATATCAGATTACTATTTACCAAGCCAGCTGTCTTGCAACTTCCCTGTTTCTCTGCTGTAATGTGCCCATGGGCAGTTTCACCAGCGTAAGCGAGAATCTAATTCCTCTTATTAGCACACACTCAAACTAAAACACACACACATGCAAAACTGACTGTATGTTCAGCTGAACATACAAAAATTCTAAATGACATTACTAATGTTTCTAAATAAAATACTGATATCACTGCAGTATTTGAATTACTTTTAGAGCAGCATTACAGCTCTGAAACTCAAATTCCCGACTCAAACAGCAGTGTCACTTCTTACAGACGCTGTGAGCAACTACGGGATATGTCTCCCTCTTTCAAGAGATATTTTGATTTCTGTCCTGTTCCGGCTGAACGTGCAGGGAGCCTAACATCTGGATGCCACGTGGGGAACTCTCCTCTCTCTTGGCTGGAGTAGCTGGCCTGTAAAATTCAGTTTAGTGATCAAAGCAAAACGGAAAAACAGCTGGAAATGAGGACATCCCAGCCTGGCTGGCATACTTAGGTGCTGCTTTAAGCCATGCTAAGTCCGGTGGTATCCACAAGCTTTACATGTAATGCATTTCCATGCAGAGATTAAGCCACTTGGAGTTTGCAGAGAATTAGGCCATTGGCTTAAGATGAGTCTTGCTGCTTTTTTCTCTAAACAGATTTAAAGAGCTGGTTCATCCAAATTACAAAAAAAGCATTAAATGGCATTCAGTTAGCGCATTTACCTGTGCGTTGTGTTTCAGAGCCGGTGGCAATAAATACTGCAGAGTTATTTTACCCGGGTGTGAATGCCGATTATAACCTTTCCCATTACATTCAAAAGCCAGATGTTAGCGGGTGTAAGCTGGTATTTTTGTTCTAATGCAGTGAAAAATAGGCTATATTTAGTTCCCTGAACATATGACAAAGAAAACCAGCAAATATGAGAACATGAAAACAATGGGTGTTTAGCATTTTTGCTGGAAAAAAAATACTTAGATGATAAATTGATTATTATTTCCTGTTTATCAACTTATCGATTTCCAGTTTCAGCTCTATCTCACTTATGTTTGGTGTCAGCTGACCATGCAGATAGTTTTCAGATAGTTGTCTCAGAGATAGATGTCTGGAACATGCATAAACAAATGCAAACCGGTATGCTCGTCTAAACACAACTAGTGTTTTTTTTGTTTCGTTTGTTTTTCATAAAGCTGTTACTGCAAAGACACCGACTATAATAATTCTGTGGACTGAGCTTGAAAAGGTCACTGCGTTCACTGATCAAGGACAAGCCAACAAACAAAGTCTAAAATAAACTGAAAACTGTGACTTGCAATTACAGTCAGTGGTTGGCGAGAAAGAAAGCATCACATTGACATCTTTGAGCAGAAGGGTGTCAGGAAACCCAAAGCCAGTGTCGCCTCCTCCTTTTCACAGGAGGAACACAGACTTCCTGCCAAAGGGAAAGTCTAACAGGGAGAACATCGCCTACATTTACCCTGAACTCAGGTTAACGCATTAATACATTACTGTCGAGAGCCCATCTATTCTTAGAGCTGTTTGCTTTAAACACTCCCATAGAATTTATGACTCTTTAAAGTCCACTGGGTAGGATTTAGGGGGATATATAGGCAGAAATGGTATATAATATATTAACTGTGTTTTCTTTAGTGTACAATCACCTGAAAATAAGACTTGTGTTTTCATTATACATACATAGGGAGCAGGTCCTTGTTCACAGAGTCCTCCATGCTGTGCTGCGATGTTTCTACAGTGGCACAGAATGGACAAACCAAACACTGGCTCTAGATAGAGCCATTTGCATTTTCTGGTTAGCAGCCCCTCTGAGATAAGAGTGTCAAAAAATGTTTTTTTCTTTTTCTTTTCTTTTCTTTTTTTTTTTTTTTACATGAAAGAGCTTTAGTCAGTGTTTTTTTTTTAAATTTGTTTCAATCACCTGATTCATTTGTTAAAGAGAGGATGAGACCTTTGCAGATAATTTGGCTCCCAGTACAAACCTCCTGAACATCTGGATAGTAAGTTTAGAAAGAAAAAAAGGTGATTACACATTATCAGGTGCTGGGCAAGCAACCTGTTGAAGAAAGCCCTATTTGTAAACTGAAACTGCTTTATTCAAAATTTTTACAAATTTAAATCCATTAGTTTGGGAAAGGAGGAGACTTTAGTGGATAATTCGACTCCTGGTAAAAATCTCCTGAAAATTTGGACGAGAAATAAGGTGAGCACAAATTAAGTTATCGGAGAAAATAGGTGAGCACATGGTCATGTTGAGGTGTAGGAGAAACACTAATTTGTTATGTTAAACTGCTTTATTATGTGTTTTTACTGATGTTAATCACCTGATCTGTTTTCTTTGAAGAGGAAGAGACCACTGCAGGTATTCTGGCTCCCAGTAAAAACCTACTTAAAAATTAACACTGAAGGAATTGTAACCAGGAGAAGTTTCATCTTCTTGCAATCCACACCGCTCAATGTCACTAAATTCCCCTAAATCATACCAAGTGTTCCTTTAAGTAGCTTTATGTATGTTTATTTTTATACAAACTTTTCTTCTTTACTTTATTCTATAGCAAAAAAGTGACAAGGTAAATGTTTAATTGCAGCTGCTTCATCAAGAATTGCTCCCTTTTTTCTGCCCTGGCCAGATATTGGAGCTGATATTTGGTGTAAGCATGAGAGTAACTTTTATTTTGTAAAACCTCAGGGAGGTGTTTTTATTCATTCATTTTTAATTTCAATTTTCACTTGACTTTACAAAAAAAAAAGTTGCCGGGAACTTGCTGTATATGATGTTGAAAGTTTCAGTTTTATTGAACATTTTCTGAAGGCATTTAAACAAAGTGTTGTGTATGAGATTGTTATATTCTAAAGTCTGACAGAGATTTTAATTTTTATTGTAAATGAATATCGGTTTCAAATACCGGTTATCGGTCTCACTAACTACTAATAATCTGTATTGTTATTGGCCCTGAAAAACCAATATCGCTCAACCTCTAAATTATTTACTTAATTATTTTCTAATTTCATGTATTTCTATATGAGGCATTCTTGCTCTCAGTGCTGTTGTGACAGCTCCCTTTCAGTGACAAACAAGGTGAAATGTATCTTAAAAAGGTGCATATTCAACTGCAGCTGTAAGAACTGCTTTTTCTTTCTGAAGCGTTGCACAAGTATGCGTTGAACCAGGTGCATACTGGTGGAAATATCATAAACAGGTCAAAGCTATCATGGTAGTCAACGGTGGTGTGTGCAGTAATAGGATTATCCCACGGCTGCAAAGCAAAGGCCCAGCAGCCAGCCACCAACATCTGGCCTGACTGGATGATGCATCTTTTCTGCAAAAAAAACACCCGAGGCAGGAAGCCACCAGGTGAATGACCTGCTATCAGTCAAACACACCGTGACAGACCAGCGGCCACCTCCAGCTCACCACGGAGAGCATGTCAGTGTGTTATTATCTTTTTTATAGAATAAAAACACTCATTTAGCTGTCTATATACAGCTAACACGCGTCGTAAATATATCCGTTAAAAATGGTGTTCACTCACCAGCGTCTGTGAAACCGCCGAAATCCGCAGAAAAAAACATGAACCTTGATCCCCAAAAGCTGAAACCAGCACCTCCTCTGTCAACATCGGTGTCCTCTCTCGTGTGGTGAATCTATCGGCGGAGGTCACAATGCCATTTAGTGTTTTAAAGGACACATAATTACACAACGTTTCGCCGCTGGTTCCTGGTGTAACTTTGCACCGTGAGAGAAGTCGGGCTGTATCTACCGTTGAGAGGGGAAAAAACCCACTGAGCACGAGCTCAGCCAGGCTCAGAGAGCTGGGCTCTGATTGGTCGGTGAACGTTCTGAATACTAAAGCACATCTGCTACGGCGATTCCTATTGGCGGATGTGTTAAAGGACAATTCCACCGCTGTAACAAACGCAGCGTTTTCTATCTGTCTTTTTCACACTCGAGGCTAAAATTACTTTAGTCCATCGATTCGTGTGCTCTCAGTAAAAGCCCACGGGGGAAATCTAATCATAGTGTGGGATTTAGCTGAGGTTAAACCCGCCTCATTTCATTTACCCGCGTTTTCATTAGTAAAAACAGATTTGGGTAACTCTTTTAGTATGATATGGATCTTCATGATACACTGTGGCCTCTGTGAAGGACCAGATGTGTCTAAATTACATTTGTAAGCCTGTGAAAAAGCAGTAAATAAACCATAACACTGAAATTCATGAATTAGTAATGACACACATCCATAACCGATGAATTATGAAATAGGACAAGCCCAATAAAAGGTATGCCATTAAATCAGTTTTAATAAAAATAACTAATGTTTTTCTTGTCTTGACTGCAGGTAATTTATTTATTTGTTTATTAACTGGCAAACAGAATGTAAAAAAAGAAGACAGAAAAACAAAATACACACTATGCTAGAAATTCATCGACATACAATTGAGTCCTGCTTTTTCTAACTCCCAGTCCTAACAAAACTGAAATCAAAATTGAAACCAGCTGCTCACCAATGCCCCTGTCAAACCATATTTGTCCCAAACATAGTTCATCTCTCACATTTTCTGTACTGCCATTTCACAGGGACAAATCACTTTGCACTTTTGTCCCCTGTATGAATCATTGTATTGTTTTTTTTCTATTCTTTCCTTTTTATTTTGTTCCTCATTTCCACTCATTTCCATTGTCTGTTACCTGCCAGTAGACTATGGATGTAAAATAGCAGTCCTGCTAACTCTGGTCTATTTGCATTAGTATTTTATACTGATGTTCATTAATATGCTATGTCCCTTATAAATAAATAAACAAACAAAAACAATATGTAGGCCTAACTTTAGGTCAACAAGGAGCAGAAAAAAGAACAATAACCATCAGATAATTCCAGAAATTATAAGTAAATTTTAAAATTTACTGAATTATTTTCTTCTTGATACTGACATTAGATACTTTGCAACTGTTTCCTACTGCAAGTATTTTGTTTACAACAATGTATCTTTTTAGAAAATGATGTTAAAACCTCTTACCTTGATTTATGTCAGGTTTTCTTTGCTATTAAAATGGATGGACATTTTCAAGTCAACACTAAGTAGACACGCATCCCTATTGCTGCACGAAGAACATACACAGTGTGATTAAAAAAAAAAAAAAAAAAAAAGAAAGAAAACTCATGACCAGATTAACCCACTGGGGATATCCGAGTGTACAAGATGAGCTGATTGGCCCCTATTAACCCCTGTTCATCCCACTTTCTGTGCAATATGTAGCCTTCAGTTTGTCTATGCTACAATACTACCTGGCCCCAGGTTTGCAGGATTGCAAAACACATTTAGACACCCAGAGACTGAAGTCATAAGACAAAAAACACTTTAAAGTGACAGTTCACCTAAAAATAAAAAAACATTTTACCTCTTACCTATAGTTCTATTTAGCCTATCAATATAGATTGTTTTTATTTGAGTTGCTGAGTGTTGGAGATATCGACTGTAGAGATGTCTGCCTTCTCTCCAATATAATGTAACTATTTAACCTAATTATTTATTTTGTGGTGAATTGTCCCTTTTAAGCCTTCACTCTAAGTAGGCACTGGTCACATGCTTATTCAGTTACCACAGCACAAAGAGGCATCCTAAAAGTTGCTTGGCCTTAGTCTAACCTGGAGCTGAAAAACACAAAATGTTCAGTTTATAAAATATATAAAATTAACCACTTCCCTTTTTAACTTTTCATCACGAAAAATGGTTCATCCATTCAGTATACAAAGATTGGGGACAGTTTCTGGATACAATTAAGGTCACATAAGAAGGTTGAGGATAATTTACCACCTTGTGCAAGGTAGGTAAAATATCTTTAGGACATCCCACTTAATAATCTCTATAATTTTCAGATTGGAAGGTGCTGAACATTTTCTTTGTAATCAGGCATCAAAGATGTGTCCCTCGTGTTTTCACTTCCAAGCTCAATTCATGGCCGGGGTTATTTGGGTCTCCTGCATGTGCTGGTATAAAATTAATATCGGTGACTTTCACTTTGCCTGAGTATCTTGTGTTAGAAGTGTTGAGTAAGCACAGGATGTTGATGCGCTACATTAACAGGAAGCTCAAAACAGAAAGATACAAGAGTCTAACCAGCACATCCTTCCTCTATTACATCACAACGCCCCAGCACAGATGAGCAGATCCAGAGCCTGTGGTTGAAGAGTTTGTCAGTTTACATTAGAGTAAAGTTTTGTCTGTAATCTGTGAGTTGTTATAGCATCCTGTTTGTGTGACTGATCATGTGTGCTGAACGAAATATACAATATAATGGCTGGACCACAGCGTGCAAGGCCAGCCCTATAAAAGGGAAACTCTGTGAGTGAGTGATGAAGTTGTACCAATGGTTAGTGAGACTGATGGTGTGAGTTTGCTGTTTTCCCATTGGCTGTGCTTCTTTCAAAACTGATAGGTGTGGACACCATGGGCACACTGATGGCTGATGATCCTGTATTACTGTAAAGTTATTCCTCATTCTCTGTAAACAGTGTAACGTGGTAGCAGATATAGGTATACTGAGGCTACTTAGAAGCTACATTCTGATTAAAAGATTAACAGACTCAGGAACAAAAGTATTTCTCAACCTGTTCAGTTGAGCTTCTGGGACTCTAAATCTCCTGTGTGATGGCAAAAGCTAATATTCTTCAACGTGTCAGACGGATTGGACGTAATATTATCAGCCAGAGACAACATTCTTTTAGTATACGCAATGTGGACACTTGACCCAAGCACCTTGTCCATAATCTTTGAGCAGATATGCAGCAGTCTAGCCAATCTAGCTGTAAACTGAACAGAGAGAGAACCATCAATGATTCAACACTGCATGATGCTCTGTATGGCTCTGACTGGAAAAAGGTATATCATCTCTGTGTACATGAAAGGTTTACTGTGGAAGATTACTGTAACACTCTCGTTTAGCAGCAAAATTTCATCACTTTTCCAACACTTTCAATGATTTTTACTGATAACATTTCCAGGCTTGGAGACTGTGATTGTGAAATTTTATGACTCTTCTAGGTTTTCCGTGGCTGTAGGAATCCTACACCTTGCTCTGCCCGCTGCCCTTGTTACCTGGCCCAGGATAAGCGGATGAAAATGGATTGATAACAATTTACTACAATTAGAGATTAAAGCTAGAGACTAAAACCTCAGACAATCATCCCAAAAGACTACATTTACAGAAAATCAAATGACTAATGTTCTTTTCTACCTTTGTGCTGCATTCACAGACCTACAGGATGAGGCAGATATTCTGAAGGTGACACCGCCATCGCCTGACTGTGAAATGGGTTTCAGATTATGGTCTTTATTTAGCACCAGTTCCACACAGTCTGTCATGTTGCACCACATGTCAGTAAGAGTTACCTATTTTATGTGCCCTTACATGCTCATCAACCCTCAGACAAACCCTGCTGACTTTTCCTCAATGCAGATGTTGCGGTGTTAACTTCCCTGTCTGCCGACCAGGTCATTCAAAGTGACAAAAAGCTGCAAACACTTTTCAGCTGTTATTATTTATGCAGCAACAGAGCGAAAAGATTAGCATGTTTCAAAAAACACCGCATGAATGTGAACAACCATCATGTCTTGGTGCATACTGTCTAGTCTCTTTGTTATTACATCGCCATTTTAATAATACTGTCTGGCCTTATGTTAGTCCCGTACCAAAGTTTAAATGCGTGACTGACTTATATTACAGCTTGGGAAATGATACAGCAGCAAAAACCCTTATTTATACATGCCACGGTAGAAACTGACAACTGAGTCAGAAACCAAAAATACACCAGGTTAATAGCAGACTTCGCATAAACATGAACTGATTTGAAAAACAAATTAGACCAGTCTGATGCAAAACATGATGCATGTGACTCACAGTCAAAAGAGCCCTGTGCTTATGAAAGCACACACGTTTGATTTGTATTTAAACATGTAAATGAAAATAAAAACAACATTCCTACATTTATTAAATTATTCACTTTAATATGAATAATTATGTAAGTCATTTCAAAGGTAACGAGCCAGGCAGCCATTGTGCGTCCCTTCTCTCAGCATGGTTTTCAGTTCAAACTGTGATGCTAAATGGCTCACGAAAAAGCCGGTTTGAATCACAGAAAAAAAAAGCAAATAGTCCAGTTCTCCACCTGTGGGCGGTTTCTGTGTCATGACTGTTCAGCGGCTTCATCCATCTCAGCCTCTGCTGGAGCTGTGTTCTCCTGCTCCGGGTCACCAGGTAGGACGTCTGCGACCGTCTGAATGAGCTCCTCGATCTGCTCCTCTGATAACCGCTCCTCACTCTCCTCCACCATCTGTAAACAAACAGAAAATTTAACCTCTGTTATTACAAATGGCTTAAACACCAGCTGTCTGTTTTTTAAAAAGTTGTTCTGATGCACTTCTTTGCCTAATTTCATTCATAAGATGCCATACACATGAACCTCACTTGCCTCAACCCTGTTAGATCAGTTTATCTGCAGTTTTCAAAACAATCTCACCTAAAACTCCAGTAACAACACGTACTGTATGTTCTTCAGCAGATGAAGTTTAACAGTTGGCATGAAATTGTAGATGTTCAGATTTTCTAAGTGGACGAGAAGTCCTTGAAGGGGACGTGTTATGCACATTTCCGGGTTTATATTTTCATTTTGGGGGTCTACTAGAAATTGTTTATATGCTTTAGTGTTAAAAAAACACATTATTCATCTCAGCTTTGTTTAACATGTATGTTCGACAACATGATGCAAATCACAAAAAAAAAAAAATTCTGGCCCATTTAGAGATTTATAAATATAATGCATGAGAACTGGCAAACTGAGCCAATGGTTTTGTCAACAGCTGTTTCCAAGATAAAAAAAAATGTGTTGAACCTCAAATGATCTGCACATTATTTATAACTTAACCATTTTGTATGCTATTGTTTTTTACTCACTGTCAGCATAAGTGTATGATATAATTCAAGAGGTAATAGCGAGAGGACCTAAAGTTATGAACTTCTCAGGAATAATGAACTGTCAGAAAACAACACAGAGCATGTTTGTGTTTACCAACCTGACCGGTGTGAGATCACTGTCTCGCTGTGGAAATATGCTTTGCAGCTCATTGAGTCCTGACTGCTGCAGGGCCATTTTACTTTTGCATGTGCACCACTACAGTTTATTGATGTTCCTGGTAATGGACTGAATTAACTGATCCCCCCCCCCCCCAAATACTCTGTGGCCTGGGTGTGTTCTACGGTGAGCTGCATCTGGATGAAAGCATAAGTGACACAGATTCAGACATTTCAAAAGTCGCACCAGTGAGTGGTTTTGACAGTGATGTCCTCTCTATAATGGAACCAATGGAGTCATGCACAGCGCAGAAATGGCTCCACGCCATTTGTGCTTTGGAACAGTGAGACACATTCAGTTAGTCAAAAATACAACTTGGCCTATGAATTGTAAATGCAGAGTCTCTGAGGACAAGGCTGAAATTATTCCACATCTTTCCTACTGTCACAAGTAACATTACACACAAAAAAGAAAAGAAAAGAAAAAAACTAGCAATTTGAAATTCTTATTCTCAACACTATCCAGTCTTGTCTGGGGCACTCAGCCACATGCCCGTTCAACCTACTGAGGACTCAAAAACAGGTCACGAACAGTTAGTTTTATTTTTATGTTATTTATTTACCAGCTGTAATTAAAAAAAAAAACATAAGTCAAACAGGAGTAAACGGTGCATTTGTTTAGGGACTATTTTCACCTGCGGATGAATGCACATTTGCTGCTGTTAGTGTTTCCAGCAGCAGGTCGTGTATGTGGGACTGACGTCAAGTAAACTGCAGAGCACCTGTTCATTGTAATGAAGGAACAGGTCAACCGGTGCTAAATTGAGGCTCACTGATGTGTTTTTATTGTTTTAAACAGACAGTGCTTGTTAGAAGGATCGTCTCATCCTCGTTTTTTTTTTACTTTTTGGGGATATATAGACAAAAAGAAAAAAACCTCACCAAACATACTTCAAGCAAGTCTTTAAATATGACACCTTGGCTAGTCGCTACCACAATAAATGTGTGAACGGATCATGGAAATGTAAACCAGCAGTAAATAATAGACAACATAGTGACGAAAAATGCTCACCAGCTGAATTTCCACTGCTGTCTGTGGCCGGTGGTTCAGTAGCTGCAGTTTTTCTGCCCTGACGGGGGATAAAACATCAATGAGTATGTTGTGTAAAAAGCAGTACATGTAGACCAGAGGTGTCCAAACTTTTTTAAATGGAGGCCAAATTAAATATAATGTGTTTCTCACGTCATATAGCTTATTTTAAAAAGACAACAACGCACAAACAAACAATAGAAATGCAACAGTTTCATCTTTCACTGAAAATGTATTCAATTTTACACCATTCCTGACAGCAGCGTTCCTCTCTGTCCTCTTTACACTTCTTTTCTGTGACCATGTCTGCATCATGGCAGGAAATGTCTGCCGTTAGGTAGCCATTCAGTTAGCTAATTTACTCTGTTTATGAAAACACATCAGTTCCTGCCTGCGTGTCTACGAGCTGTGTTACAGTCCTTCCGTTGTGGGGAAAAAATGCAAAGTGTTCATGCTTGATTAACAAACACTGTGAGGCATGCCAGGGTAAATTCTGAAAGTCAAGCCAAGGGCCGGTCTGAGGGCCACGATTGGCCCCAGGGCCAGACCTTGGTCATGTCTGATGTAGACCGTGTATGTGTTTATCTAAAGAAAATAATGTTGCAATCTGTGTAATCTTTGAATTCAAAGTTGTGAGCACAGCTACACTTTTATGAGGTTTCACTGACTTTGTGAGTTTGTGAGGCATCATGGTGGTGAGGAAGTCTTTGACGATCTCTGGACTCTGCCTGCTGCACGGCGTCTTCGACAGGTACTTCAGCGTCTGGGAGGAAATGCAGAGGACACTGTCACCACGGGCACACAGAGCAGGTTGGCGTCAGTGAGGAGAAAAGAGGACGAATGCCGACCTCATACATGATGGTGTTGAGATTCTGCTGCCCGGTGCTGCTTTTGTTCTTCCCGATGTCCTTCCTCTGTTCCTTCAGGTCTGTCAAGAGTTTGAACACCTGAGAAACACACAGAAATTAAACTATTAACCATTAAATTATGTTCATCTGTTGACTGGACACTACAAAAAGATTTCATGTAAAACAATAAGACATGGCACATTACCTCATAGTTACTGAGCATAGCAGCATTAGCATTTTTCCTGAAAAGAAGAAAAAAAAAGGTTCAAACATAGTTTAATTCTTGACCTTTGCAAACTGTTTGTAACCAAATAATCTAAATTCAAAGACCGCACTTTTTCCTCATTTTTGGAGTTTTTAACCAGGTCTCGTAGTCTTCACTTCCAGTCACTGAGTGAAAACTGAGAAATGTGACTGAAAGTTATGAGTGACTGACTGATGGTGACGATTTGAGATACTTTGCTTATGTTAACAGAAAAAAAGTGATTATGATAAACAGGAAGTTGTGATTTAGACGTGCACAAATAAAGAAGGTTGGGTGTACTTAAAAATGTATGTGCTGCTTTGATTTATATATACATATATATATACATATATATATATATATATATATATATATATATATATATATATATATATATATATACATATATAAAACAGTTGTCGATCTATTTTAAACTGAAAATTTGTAAACAAATCAAAATGCTTTACTGTGTTGGAATTGTTTTTCTATTGCATACAATTTCTGATTTTCCAATGGCAAAAAGTGGCATTCAACCAAGAGTAAAGCTACAAAACACAAAAATTTATTTTCTAAGTCACTTATTGCTACAATGACATGAAAAACTTTTTAAAAAATTAGCTCCCCCAAAGCCTGGCTCGACATCATTTTCCTTGTGTTGTGTTCAAGTGCCTTTCACAAGCTATTTGAGCGTTTGAAACCTGAGCAAATCTCTTTAAAAACATGGAAAAGGGCAATAACCAATTTGGCATGAATGTTCCACAAATTGCAAGAAATTAATAAAAGGTGACGAAGAAAATTAGTTTTTTTTAAAGAAGAGAGAATTATTAGTTAATTATAAAAGGTAGTGAATTATTTATTTTTTTTAAATGAAAAATGTCCTTTAAATAATGTCCTAAAAATGGTCTATATATACTATATTTGTAATCATCATAAAAATACACATATATTAATTGATTTTCTGCAATTTCTGAGGTTATTTTCTTGTTCGTTTTTTACTTTTCATTTTTTTTTTGGGCTTAATTTCAGGTCATTTGTAAGTAACTTTTTAGTTCTTGTTATTTTCACACCATATTTTGGTAAGTTTCTCATTGCATTGTCATGTTTTTTAAAGAAATCAAACCTATCTGCTCAAGTTTCAAAGGGTTAAATGTCTTTTTTACTAAAATAAAAACACAAATCCACCGACACAAAAGTTTGCCTGGATCCGTGTGTAGGTTAATGCTGAAGCTGGCTTATTGCCCTCAAAGTGTCTCACATTATTAGTTAAAAAACAACAACTCAGCGCATTGTTTGTCGATCGCGATAAACAGAGACCAGAGCTTTAAAGCCGGTGTGTGTCTACACGCTGCTCACCACAGCGCGATCAATACAGAAACCGGAAACACGTGACTGATGTAAATCACAATATTCAGCTACAGGAATAAACATTATACATCTGCCGTTTAACAAAATCACGACAGAAAAACTGTGAATGTAAAAACATATCTTAAATTCTTACACTTCCATCTCGACAGGCACTTCGCGTTGGTCCTCTTCAAAAGTGTCCGTGAAGAAAATGTAATCAAGGTCGAACGTTCCGCCCTGTATCATACCGGCTTCAGTGTTACAACCCCATTTTTTTTATTTATTACCAGAGAATAATAGAGTATTATTTTAAAAAATCTACTTGCCCTCGCTTTTTCATTTTTGTGTGGTTTTTGATGCCTTCTCCTTGTTCCATGCAGGCTACTGTGATTTTAAAAAAGTTATGAGGACTTTAATGAAGACATCATGACCACACTGGGCAAGCTGATGGGGATCACAAAGACAAATAAAGCAATAAGCTGTTAAAATATATGTCCATTTATGTTGTCACTGCAGATAAGTGCAGACCACATGCAGACTGAGTGGATCCTGTCCATCTAATGCAAATCAAAATAGTTGGATAATGAATCTATGAAGCCCTAAACCAAATAAAGAAATCTTGTATGTAGGTTGAAATTAATTCACATATTAAACAGCATTCAGATGTAAAAATACATTCAATGATACTATACATAAAATGAAGACATCATGTCCAGTTAGTGCCACTATTTTCCATTCATCTTAATATCGGCATGTCACAGAGATTCAAGGAGACAAATCCTTAAGTCAGTTATTGTCAGAATTTGACCTCTCATTTATAGTTCATAGAAGAGCAAAGGTTCATAACTTATGCAGTCCACATATATAGGAAATCACTTTTTTGAATATAAAAAAAAATCCCTTAATATTATTTATGTTACGGCCACACACACACACACACACACACACAAGGCTCAGAGAGCTGCCGAGCACATAAAAGAACACCACACGGATCCACGGAACAAAACAGCCAGTTTATTTAGCAAACACTTTAACCAACAAGTAATCAAAAGCCAAAAGAGGAAGTTGGAGACCCCGGCCAAAACAAACAAAAGATGGGGAATCGTTGGCCAGCCACGCAATGGGCCGTCGGACCCAACTCATCCCCCTAATCAAAAAAACACTATAAAACAAAGACCGAAAACATGGGCTGCCAGTGACCTCCAATCCCAAACTAGGAGCATAAACAGAATAAAAAAATCCACCATGCAACAATCTATTTGTTATGTATGACTTTTTCTAACAATAACATTTAATCATGTTATTTTTATTTATATATTTTAAAAATTCTATATTGTTATTTTCAAAAAACATTTGCAAGACAGTGGTATCAATACAATCACAGAATATTATATTATCCAATATTTTTATTTTTTGATATCAATATTTGACTCAAAAAAAAACCTCAGACATTTATTAAACCAACTATCAAGGATTTTAAAGCTATTGAACAAAAAGTATGGTTTTTGTATTTGGTGTTCTGCATAATTGCAAGCCAAGTGACATGACAGACTTTGTTGATCATGTCTGAAATGACCACCTGTGTACGCTCAATCAATCTCCATTGGGACAGGTGCCTCTGTTTGAGAGAAGAATTCAAAGAACGTCTTCAAACTCTCGTCACTTGTGGACGGTAAATTGTTGACTGCAGTCTTAAATGCAGTGAGATTTCTGCTCTCAACCAGTTTCTTTAAACTGCTCATCGTGTTTGGGTGTTGCGCATAATCGCAAGCCAAGTACTCCTTCAACACATCAAACCTTCCTTTTTCCACCATTTGAACAATGATGTGTTCGATAATTAAGGACAAAGGGTGGCCATACTCTATGACACTCTGCCTTTCTCCCCTAACATTGCGGTAAGCATATCCACCCGAATGCACTGCGATAACGTTGCAGTGCTCATCAAACACAGGAGAGCCAGATGAGCCAAAATAAAAACATGACTCGTAGGTCAGAGCCTGTCGGTTAAGATTGACATCTTTTGCCACGTCCTCAAAGAACTGGTTAGTCACCAACTGAATATGCCCTCGATTCTCACTGTAATGATTGTCTTCCGGTAAAACGCCTGCTGGATTTTCACGGTGATGCCTCGCCACGACATGAGTGCGGTTTTCAGTTGAAACAATTGAGCACGGATCTATCTTTTTCACACCGCCGTCAGGATGCCCGATGATACAAATTGCACCACTTTGTGGGAGAAATCCGTAGTGCTTTAAGAGAGCTCCAGGTAATTTCTGATCAGCAGCGAGTCTCAACAGAGCCCAGTCAAACTCGTGCCCAGACACATCACGACTAAATTCATAGCCAGCTATCTCCTTCACTACTGCTCCTGACGGCATCTGGTTTAGACTTTTGAAAGAAAAATGGACAGTGACCGTCTCCTTAAGCTGTCCTGTACTCTCATTATAGATGTCCTGAACCACATGAGCGTTTGTGAGGACGCACCTGCCAAACAGGAGAAACCCACTCCCTGCTGGTGTGTCATTTACTCTCACCTGACACACAGAATCACTGAGAGCCATCAGCTTCTTCATAGTTTTCACCTCCCTGCATGTTGGAGCGTTCTTTCCAAACTTCACACGAAAAATATTCTGGATACGAGAAAGCTTAGATTCTTGTGGTTTTTTACTTTTCATCAAATCTTTTAACTGAGAAGACAGCTGACGCATCATCTCTTCTGAATTAGGTATCTCATGTGATTTTTTATCCGAAGCCATATTACCATCTAGCTTTGGTGGTATGTTATCATTCACTGACTCGGTTGTGGTAGACCGCTTTGAAGGATCTGGATTTTCATCACAGTCAGATACCTGAGGTTCATTTTGCATCATGTATGCGTCTTCAAGACTTTCCTGACTGTCTGGTGGATGAGACTTATTGAGCAGTATGATCTTGAAATGTTTACCATCAAGATCGTTAACGAGGCTGCGCATTGAAGTAAATTCTTTAGTATCCTTGTTTAAAAGTGCACAGGTCTGTGTAAATACAACATCCCGGAAACGACCATCTCTTTTCAGAGCGTGCTTCACTTTCTCGTCTTTGTAGCTAAAAACAGTAATTTCATCAAAGTCTGCTTTTAGTGTGGGGTTTTCCATGATATGCACTATATTCTTCCCTCCCCTTGTCCATACATGAAATACCACAAGCTCATCAGATGGACACTTTCTTTGACGATGAGCAGAATCTCTAGCTGGTTGCTTTGTCTTGTCTGCCGCTTTAATATATCTGATAGCCAGTGATTTTTTTTTAACCAAGCTACATGGAAAGTGTGTACTGATAGGTTTTCCATCTCTTACAATTACAAGCTCTTTGTTTTTGTTCTTTTCTGCAATCTTTCTAAACTCTGAACTTTTCTTCAGCCAGTCCTCAACAGTTTCTCCTCTGTTGCGTTCTGTAAAAGTTTCGCCTTTCCAGTGCCAGCGGAGAGAGTAGGTCTGATATGGCTTCTCTTCCTGGGGATGAAACAAAATTAAGTCTCACTTAGTTTAATCAAAGATTAAATAAACAAAGAAATTAAGAAATTCTCCATTAAAACAATACCACTCTCAAACCATCCAGCCATTAGCTATACCTTTTTAACCAGAGCGTCACAGGGGACTGGAGCTGACGTCTGCTGACTGTCGGTGAGAGGCGGGTTACACCCTGGAGAGGTCGCCTGTTTATCACAGGGCTGACACACAGAGACAGACGACACTTAATGCTTGTTATGGTATCAGAAACATGGCTTAAGTGATCAATTTTGATCATGATATCTTAATTTAAGAATAAAACCATTTAACAAAAAAATAATAAGTTGTGCCCTAAAAGTTCAACTAAATGAAAAAAGATTTTTCTCTTGACAACACACATACAAAATAAATTATGACAAACCTCTGCAGCAGGGTGTAAGTTAGGCACCTGGCTATTTTCCCCAGTTGGGTTGTCATTTTCTTCCTTGAGATAAAAGACAGAAATGTTATTAATGGAAATGTATTACAGAATGCATGCTTAAGCCCTTTGACATGTCATTTTAAACATATTTCCTAGATGATAGATACAGATGATACAAATACTGACATGATCATTAAAGCCATGTAAATCAGTAAACACAGAAGAGAATTTGTACCTTGATAGCTTTGTCCATTGGTCCACTATTTTTGGTCTTCAAGGGTTGGTTCATAGGTTGATTATTACAGCTCAGGCTTAAAAGAGGGTGGTGGAGTATTTTCTCAGTATCTCAGGAAAAGACAAATAATTATGGTTAATTTACACATGCCACACATATGGGATTAATATCTAATGTATTTATATCAATATGGCATTTATTGTGACTAATCCAATGAAAAGCACAAAAATAAAAACAACAAATGTGAGGCAGCTATTGCTCCTTTCATGCAAGAGAAGCACGATGCCAACTCATTAACCAGAAACAGGTTGGTGCACCTCTTTTTCCTGGAATATGAAACTCCCTCTCACTCTAATGACTCAAAACAAAACTTACACAATCAAATGTAAGCAAATGCTTACCATTATAAAGACGAGTAAGGTGTAAAATAATCAAAACAAATAAAATTACTAGTCCTTAAAAGAATAACAAAACAGAAAAGTTGATTTTATACAACTTTAAATTCAAATGAAAACCGGCACCTTTCTATTACTACCAAAAACTCATTTCCAAGCAATCAGTACCACAGTTAAAACTTTTTGTTCTAAGGTCATTTCTCTGTTTTGACCTGCCACGGGATAACAGATTCAAATTATTTTACAGCTATACAGTTTGGTATGGTACACCAAATAGTGACATTATTCAACACACGGTCCCTTTTAAATTAATTAAATTTTAATTTAACATATAAACTAGTGCTGGGACGTTAACGGCGTTAACGTGCTGCGTTAACGCGGGATTCTTATCGCGCGATAATTTCCTTATCGCGCGATAAACTATTCACTAAATTGTGTCTATACAGTGAGCAAGGCACCAATTTCACTTTGTTGTTTAAGCGCGGATGTATACCTGGTCGAATTACGCGGAGGGGGCGTGAACAAGGCGGAAGCTGGTCTGACTGGTGGAAAAAGGAGAAGCAGAGACTGGAGTGATTGGCTCAAGCGTGTCACAAAGCTGCTGACTGTTAATGGTCTTCTTCATGACCTCTAATGTAGGCCCACAGTTCAGTTAGGGTCATGTTATCAGAGGCTGCGGCCTCTGCTGTTCATTCCAGTTAGCAGAAAAAAGCTTTTTCCACATGGAGACAGAACCTGTGTTCCTAAATGTCTGTGTTTAACAAAATAAAAAAAAGTTAAACACCAAAGTAAATCTTATGTAACATTATTTTTCTTTACCAAATATTATAGTAGAACAGCTTTCTCAAGCAGTTTGTGATGCATTTTCATCATTTAGATAGATAGATATTATTTTGAATGTCTTTGGCAAAATTCAAATCTATAATTTTAATCTAGATTAATCTAGATTAACTACAGGATTGCAGTGAGATTAATCTAGATTTAAAAAATTAATCTATGCCCAGCACTAATATAAACATATTACTCTGATTTTGATTACAATATCCAGTAGATGCTTTACTGTTGTTACCCTGTTTTAATGTTTAATTTTCATATCAGACTACAGTCTCCTTCAACACCATAAAAATGTTGGCCTACATACTTATTCTAGATCATTCTGTTAAAGATGACAAAGCATTCTGCTGTGTCATCTTTAGCTGATACAGTTTACAGCTTTTTTTTAGTTTAAAGTTATCTGAAACCTGTGATTGAAAATCAATTTGACGAGTTCAAAATATATTGAGCTTGAACTTACACAAGTTTGTCTCTATGGTAGCGACTCTTTCGGTGGTTTGAGTGTCTCTTCGCCTTGCATGGCAGGGTGAGTGTCTTTGGGATGACGTTTATCTGATGGCGGACACGGAAGTAGCCTCGCCTTGATTTTTTTATTTAACTCTGTTGAGCAGATTGCATGTTACTATTATTTTGACAATAACAATAATCATTGTGTAAAATTTAAAAACACACATCAGTGGATTTTGGTTGAATAAATGATCAAAGACAGACAGAAAGAAATAAAGAAAGACAAAAAAACGGAACTAAAGGTACATTTAAGGCACATTATAAAAGTACAGCCTATTTCAGAGTCACGGCAGATACACAGAGTACACAAAACGAATGCTTACCGTTATAAGGATGAGAAAAAAGTTTAAAAAGTTGATTTTATACAACTTTGAATTGAAATGAAAACCGGCACCTTTCTATTACTAGCAAAAACTCATTTCCAAGCAATCAGTACCGCAGTTAAAACTTTTTGTTCTAAGGTCATTTCTCTGTTTTGACCTGCCACGGGATAACAGATTCAAATTATTTTACATTATTTTAGCTATACAATCTGGTATGGTGGCAGTCACCACCCTGACTTTTTTTTTTTTTTTTTCACAGTATTTTAATTTAACATATAGGAAAACATTATACTCTGATTTTGATTACAATATCCAGTAGATGCCTCACTGTTGTTTCTTTGATTTAACATTTTTCATTTTCATACTGGACTGCAGTCTCCTTCAACGCCATAAAAAGTTATACTAGATGATTGTGTTACACCACAAAGCACTCTGCTGTGCCATCTTTAGCTGATACAGTTCACTGCATTTCCTGAAACCAGCGACTGAAAAACAGTTTGAGGAGTTTCAAATATATTGAGCTTGAACTTACCAAATCCAATGATTTTGTCAAGTTTATAAGTATATTTAGCTATGATTAATTTACACATGCCACACATATGGGATTAATATCTAATGTATTTATATCAATATGGCATTTATTGTGACTAATCCAATGAAAAACACAAAAATAAAAACAACAAATGTGAGGCAGCTATTGCTCTTTTCATGCAAGAGAAGCACGACGCCAACTCATTAACCAGAAACAGGTTGGTGCACCTCTTTTTCCTGGAATATGAAGCTCCCTCTCACTCTAATGACTCAAAACAAAACTTAAAATGTAAGCGAATGCTTACCATTATAAAGACGAGTAAGGTGTAAAATAATCAAAACAAATAAAATTACCAGTCCTTAAAAGAATAACAAAACTGAAAAAGTTGATTTTATACAACTTTAAATTTAAATGAAAACCGGCACCTTTCTATTACTACCAAAAACTCATTTCCAAGCAATCAGTACCACAGTTAAAACTTTTTGTTCTAAGGTCATTTCTCTGTTTTGACCTGCCACGGGATAACAGATTCAAATTATTTTACAGCTATACAGTTTGGTATGGTAAACCAAATAGTGACATTATTCAACACACGGTCCCTTTTAAATAAATTAAATTTTAATTTAACATATAAACATATTACTCTGATTTTGATTACAATATCCAGTAGATGCTTTACTGTTGTTACCCTGTTTTAATGTTTAATTTTCATATCAGACTACAGTCTCCTTCAACACCATAAAAAAGTGTCGGCCTACATACTTATTCTACATCATTCTGTTAAAGATGACAAAGCATTCTGCTGTGTCATCTTTAGCTGATACAGTTTACAGCTTTTTTTTAGTTTAAAGTTATCTGAAACCTGTGATTGAAAATCAATTTGACGAGTTCAAAATATATTGAGCTTGAACTTACCCAAGTTTGTCTCTATCTTAGAGACTCTTTCGGTGGTTTGAGTGTCTCTTCACCTTGCATGGCAAGGTAAGTGTCTTTGGGATGACGTTTATCTGATGGCGTACGCGGAAGTAGCCTCGCCTTGATTGTTTTATTTAACTCTATTGAGCGGATTGCAGGTTACTACTATTTTGACAATAACAAGAATCATTGTGCAAAATTTAAAAATATACGTCAGTGGATTTTGGTTAAATAAATGATCAAAGACAGACAGAAAGAAATAAAAACTAAAAACGGAACTAAAGGTACATTGAAGGCACATTATAAAAGTACAGCCTATTTCAGAGTCACGGCAGATACACAGAGTGCACAAAAGTAGTGTCTTCTTATCCAGTCCAAAATCCAGGGATTATTCTAAGACATCAGTTCCTCCTCAATAACTTTAATCACATTTCAGTTACTGAAATGATCACACACACTTAACAGATGACACATGCCAGCACAATTTTATGGCCTTTTAATTGGTGCACAATTTAATGATGTTTATGTCATTTCTAAAATTTTGTGACCAGAATAATCAATAGATGTGTGATAAATGCCCTTCCCTCCAATTTCCTGTTTTGGGCAAAATACACGAATAAAGCATGCTCATAAAGTAATGTCTTTTTGTATTCAGTTTCAATAATAAATGTGGAAAATCTTTCCATTATTCTCCAGGGTACCAACAATTACAGAAAAGATGGAAAACAGTTCCTGGATGAGCTGAGTAAAAGGAACAATTAGCCTAATATCTATATTATCATTGAATTTCTCCAGAAAATGCTTTGCCGGTGTAATTCTTAAGGCAACATCTATAATTTTATTAGAAATAAAGTATTTATGGGGCAATGACCAAACTTTTGTCCCAGGAATATTCTTAGCAAAGTTTCTCCAATATGTAGTGGCTTAAA
Organism: Plectropomus leopardus; assembly: GCF_026936395.1. Classification (NCBI taxonomy): domain Eukaryota; kingdom Metazoa; phylum Chordata; class Actinopteri; order Perciformes; family Serranidae; genus Plectropomus; species Plectropomus leopardus. Next base: position 18,733,045 of record NC_142190.1, read on the forward strand.
GCTTTGTGAAAACTTTACTCTGTAACACAGTGAATAGCTTAAAGAAAAATAAAATAGGATGGAGAGAAACTGATTTTCCCACAAGTATCAACAATATTAACCAAAGTATCACAATTATTCATGCATTATTGCTTGCCAGGAGTCCTCCAATTTAATTTAAAGAAAATGAATAAAAATCCACATGGAGGAGTTAGTTTTTTCAAGGACTGCTTTAACCAATTTATTTTATATTTATTTTATATATTAACACATTATTCAAGTAATAATGTAGGAAGAAGAAGGAAGGAAGAAATAAGGAAAGAAGGAAAGAAGTAAGAGAAGTCCAAAAAGTCAAGACCGCAATTTTTGCAAGAATTCATAACTAACTACATTTTTTTCTAATGTAGTGAATATGATTTTTTTTTAATGCCACATAAAGAAATCTTGTATTTAGGATGAAATTCCTTCACACATCAAAGAACATTCAGATGTAACAATACATTTAATGATGCTACTAAAAATGATCACATCATGTCCAGTTAGTGCCACTATTTTCCATTTATCTCAACATCAGCATCACAGACATTTAATGTGACGAAGTTAGTCAAACTCAGAATATGACTTCTCATATTTATATTTATGGTTCAAATAAGAGCACAGGGTAATAAAACACATACTCCAAATATAAAAGACATCACTTTATTCAATATTTAAAAAAAATCATAATTGTCTTTATGTTATTAATGATTTTTTTCTTACAATAATATGATTTAACCAGGTACGATTAATTTAAAACTCTTTTAAACTCTTTAAAACTCTCATTTTCATCAAACATTTTATCAATACAAAAGATGAATATTGTAATATCCAATACTGTACAACAAAATCCTAATAACATAAACACAAAAGATAAAAAAGTATAAAAGATATTGGCGACTGATATCATAATTGGGTTTCAAAAAAAATCTTATACCAAAAACATTTTAAAAACAGAAAAAACACAAATACTGAAAAAGAGATGCACTGAACCAACTGTCAGTGATTTGACAGCTGCTGAACAAAAAATATGCAAAAACTGGCATTCACAGATACTAGCGTGACTAAAAATGGTTACAGAGAAACCACTTAACTTTATTTTAAAACAGATTATGGTTACTTAAAACAAAGTTTTGTATGATATATTTCACCCAATCCCTGCTTGAATGATCACAACCGTGCTTTGAAACATAAGTTGTCCCTTCTTTCCTGTCACTCTCCAGCTGTGCAATAATAAAGGCAAATAAAACAATCACAATAATAAAAAAGCATCCTGACATATAAACACAGACATGACAGACTTTGTTGATCATGTCTGAAATGACCACCTGTGTACGCTCAATCAATGTCCATTGGGACAGGTGCCTCTGTTTGAGAGAAGAATTCAAAGAACGTCTTCAAACTCTCGTCACTTGTGGACGGTAAATTGTTGACTGTATTCTTAAATGCAGTGAGATTTCTGCTCTCAACCAGTTTCTTTAAACTGCTCATCGTGTTTGGGTGTCGCGCATAATCGCAAGCCAAGTACTCCTTCAACACATCAAACCTTCCTTTTTCCACCATTTGGACAATGATGTGTTCGATAATTAAGGACAAAGGGTGGCCATACTCTATGACACTCTGCCTTTCTCCCCTAACATTGCGGTAAGCATATCCGCCCGAATGCACTGCGATAACGTTGCAGTGCTCATCAAACACAGGAGAGCCGGATGAGCCAAAATAAAAACATGACTCATAGGTCAGAGCCTGTCGGTTAAGATTCACATCTTTTGCCACGTCCTCAAAGAACTGGTTAGTCACCAACTGAATATGCCCTTGATTCTCACTGTAATGATTGTCTTCCGGTAAAACACCTGCTGGATTTTCACGGTGATGCCTCTCCGCGACCTGAGTGCGGTTTTCGGTCGAAACAATCAAGCACGGATCAATCTTTTTCACACCGCCGTCAGGATGCCCGATGATGCAAATTGCACCACTTTGTGGGAGAAATCCGTAGTGCTTTAAGAGAGCTCCAGGTAATTTCTGATCAGCAGCGAGTCTCAACAGAGCCCAGTCACACTCGTGCCCTGACGCATCAGGACCGAATTCAAAGCCAGCGACCTCCTTCACTGCTGCTCCTGACGGCGTCTGGTTTAGACTTTCGAAAGAGAAATGGACAGTGACCGTCTCATTAAGCTGTCCTGTACTCTCATTATAGATGTTCTGAACCACATGAGCGTTTGTGAGGACGCACCTGCCAAACAGGAGAAACCCACTCCCTGCTGGTGTGTCATTTACTCTCACCTGACACACAGAATCACTGAGAGCCATCAGCTTCTTCATAGTTTTCACCTCCCTGCATGTTTGAGCGTTCTTTCCAAACTTCACACGAAAAATATTCTGGATGCGAGAAAGCTTAGACCCTTGCTGTGTTTTTTCACCTTTCACCAACTCTTGAAACTGAGAGGACAGCTGACAAAGGATCTTTTTTGAATTAGGTATTTCACGCAACATGTTTCCTGGTGCCATATTACCATCTAGCTTTGGTTTCTTTTTTGGTACGTTGTCGTTCACTGACTCGGTTGTGGTAGACCGCTTTGAAGGATCTGGATTTCCATTACAGTCAGATGTCTGAGGTTCATTATGCATCATGTATGCGTCTTCAAGACTTTCCTGACTCTCTGGTGGATTGGACTTATTGAGCAGTATGATCTTGAAATGTTTACCATCAAGATCATCAACGAAATCGGACATTTCAGTGGTTACTTCAGTGCTCAAGTTAGAAAGCGCAATGTTCTTTTTAAATAAGGTTTTGAGAAAACGACCATCTCTTCTCAGCGCGTGCTTCACTTTCTCGTCTTTGAACGCATACACAGTAACTTCTTGAATGTCTTTTTGAAGCGCTCGGTTTCTCATGATATTTACTACCTTTTTACCTCCCTTTGTCAGAACATGAAACATCACGGGTTCCCCAGACAGCCCCTTCCTCTGGCGATGAACAGAGCCACTAACTGGCTGCTGCAGCTCGCTTACGGCTTTAATATACTTGATGTTGAGACGCTCGTTTTTAATTAAGCTGCACGGAAAGTGTGAGCTGATAGCTTTTCCATCTCTTACAATAACAAGCTCTTTGTTGTGGTTTTTTCCTGCAATTTCTAGAAACTGTGAACTTCTCTTCAGCAAGTCCTCAACTGTTCCCGCTTTATTGCAGGTAAAAGTGGTGGCTTTCTTGTCACTCCAGCACCACTCAAAAGAATGGGTTGCATGTGGCTCCTGTTCCTGAGGAGAAAACACAATTAAGTCAGATTTTATTTCATTCCAATAAAACTTTTTTTGGTTCCAGATTAAAACAATAACTCTCTGAAACCATCCAGCCATTAGCTTTACCTGTGTATCCGGAGCGTCACGGGGGACTGGAGCTGATCTCTGCTGACTTTTGGTGAGAGGCGGGTTACACCCTGGAGCGGTCGCCTGTTTATCACAGCGCTGAAACGCGGAGACAGACGACACTTCATCTGTGTTTTATCATCTTTAAATCATTGCTGTACTGAGATCAAAACACACTAGTGATTTGTATCATGTGCTGCTATAAAACACTACAGATAAAATACGACAAACCTCTCCCACACGATGTAAACTGGGAGTTTGACTGCTTTCCCCGTTCTGGTTGGTTGTCGTTTTCTTGAGGTAACAGAAAAGAAATGTTATTAATACCGATGTATATAACTAAATGCAGGTTTAAGGCTTCTGACATGTTTTTTTGGTTTCCATTTATTTCTCATGACAAACATTATTTTTGATAAGAGATACAGAGCTGGATAAAACTGGCAAACCCATATAAACCAGTAAAAATGTTTCAGCGAAAGTATGATATTAATTTGAAACTGCTTAAACTAAACTGACAGGATTTTAGCAGGATTCCCAGACATTTTCATGAAAAATATTTGAAATCTTCTCTGTGACTTTTCAAGTATAAAAAACACATTTTTTTCTTGCTCCACTTGCACAATGTTTCTCAAACTATATGATTTCAGCGTGCGGGCATGAAGAGAGAGATACAACACAGAGAGAAAAGAAGGAAACATACATGATGGTTTACAAGATATTAACCACAACATTAATGCAACGCACTGACGTATATTTGAGCTACATAACATTGTCATCTACACACACACACACACACACACACACACACACACTCAATGTTATGTTACATTAAATGACGGGTTATCCCTGGAGGATTACTAGATTACTGTAACAATTTCACAACACAAACAAAAATTCCATCACTTTTCCTAAACTTTTAATAATTTTTGACTAATTCTTGACTTTTTCAGGCCTGTAAGATGTGACCGTGAAACAGGAACCCTGTTTGGGTGTTAATTTAATAAAACTGGTACCTTGACAAATTTGTCCATTGGTCCATTACTCGTGGGCGGCAACTTCAGTGGCATTTTTCATGTGATGTTTCCAGCTGAATTCTTATCAACACTGAAGAAGAAAAAAAACAAGATGATGATGATGTAGGATCTTATCTTAAGGAAAAGGCAAAGAGATATGACTACTTTCTAATGACTTACAGTGCCCAAAGAATGATCGCTCAATGTGTTCACATCAGTATGACATTTATTGTGATTCACTTCATAAAATTTACCAAGAACCACAACAAATGTAAGGGGCTTCATCACATCTGTTTATGCATACTAGGATTTGACATGATGTATTCTTATTTTTCAACCAGTTGGTGCTCTTCTTTTGTTGTTGGGAGGGACACATATCCCTCTCTCTAATTCCACAAAACGAAACATAACAAATTACACGTTTCCCACAACTTTTCACCACACAATTCCTGGATATGACACATAGCATATTTTTTTAGATACCATGGCCCCTTCTGCTGAATAGTATTTCCCTCTGACTTGTGTAGTCTACATTATTATTTCAATTATTATTTCATTATTGTTTCAATATATCTTCCTCATATTCTGCCTGTCACCTGATCTGATGTTATGTGCTAACGTTAGCTATCGAGATGTGCTAACGTTACTTAGCAGTCCTGCGCGTTGGTCTATCAAAGTACACTACGACTGAAATCTCAAATAAATATGTTAAAATTAAGTATCAAAATATTATTACCATATACGTGCTGCTGCTTGCAATCGCTTTTAGATTGGGCCATAGTTGCGAGACTCTGCTACCAATTTGTGTGATGCTAAGTTAGCATTTTTGACAGGACATGCACCAACAAAACACCGTATAAAAGAAGCTATGCTAAATTAGCTTTTTCGAGAATATTCATATTATATTCTCATCATGACCATAGCTAATCGCATCGTAAATCGTCACGTAGCAGTTTGTTGTATTTTTTGTTAGGCTGAACTCACCACAGACGTGTGAATAAGCAGCTACTGTAACGGGACAGCTGTGTTGTCAAACAAATTTACCGCCTTTAGACGCCCCGCCTGCTGTTTGCAGCATCCGCTGTGTCACCGTTTACAAAGTCCCCGTCGCAAAGTGGAACTAAGTCTCGCATTTTCAGACCTATCTTCACATTTCATTTAAGCAGTGAGTGTGAAACAGCAACCTCAAAGCCAGCAACGTAGACGCTAACATGTATTTTAATGTTATATGTGGCGTTTTCTTTTGCGGGGATTTAGCAATTTAATGCTCGCTTGCTAAATATTCCACCAAAACAAGTTCCCTTCCGACACTATTTTGCAAAGGCACCCTCACTGCATCAGCCCCGACTTCCCTATAACACATCCATGCATCAGCACACTGATCAGCACATGGATGTATTAACCCTTTGAAACTCTGAGCAGAAGAAGGCAATGAGCAACTTTACATGAATTACCCCCCAAAACAACAATAAACCTATAACTAAAACAAGGAAATGAACTGACAAATGTGCATTAATGCATAGCATATTTTAGAATATAATTATATGTAACTATTATGATTATAGAATTATAATAGTTAGAACTATAGTTTTCTGGACGCTATCTCCATTATTTATTTATCTATAATTTTGTAGTTATTTTCTCTCTTGCTTTCTTTCCCGGGTTATTTTTCTTGTGATATTTTTAATAATTCCTCACTAGGAGAAAATAAACCAATTTGATTGAAGGGTGACATGCTTATGAAAGGTGTCTGAACTCAGCACAAGAAAACTGATGTCAATTCAGGCTAAAATGAAGTGTGGACATAGGTCTGGCTGGTCAGACTGTATAAAAGTCTAAAAAAAAAGAAGTATATAACATTTATTTTACATACTGTCTATGGGCTGGCTCTGCGATACTTCATTTATAAAATTTAAAAAAATACTGTGTGGTATTTAATTATTTTGTATTTTTTAAATGTATTATTTATTATGTATTTATTGCTACATATGACAATAATGAGACAAGTAGGTACAAACCAGAAAAAAAGTTTTAGAAAGTTGGCAGCCTCATCCAAAACATTCGGGTGTGTACACTGGAAAAAGTGAATATTTCTTACATCTTTCAGTCCACAAAAATCACTCTCGTAATCAACATTCACCTTGAATCTTTCCAACACAAGCTTTTCCAGATAATATCTGTGTAATAACTTATAAGATACTTCCTTAAGCTTATCAAAATTTTTCTATGCTTTCTCCCACTGTTTATGAATGAACTTCATAAATTTAGCTAATTAGCTAGATATTTCAAGAAGGCTTTACTCAACACCTAACCAGTAATCGTTCATTGGCTCACTAAACAAATGTTGCCTGCCAAACAAAAGAAAGAAAAACAAGGCAGATGGAGGGTAAAGCTTGGATGGCCGGGACATTTGCAAATTTGCAAAGCCATACACCATACCATACATAGTGCATGCACAGAGACATGAACACACAATTAAGACAATATATGGAAAGACAAGACCCCACATTTTCTGGAAAGTTTTTTCCCTTACATTATATAATATTTTTTCAGGTGTACAACAAGAGGCAAGTTCATTGGTCCACTGTCTTACAGTGCATCTTCTGATTTTCCAGTCAATTATGATGCATGTGTCACTGCAGCGCTGGCAAGTAGAATAACATATTTCTTATAGTGATTCAGGTTAACAGAACTCATGTCCACCGATACTCCTTGGTCCTGCTCGATTTGCTATCCTATTGTCCTTGAGGTCATGATTCTGTGTTTCAAATATTCATCAGTCACGAAACAGTTTCAAAGCTTGTGCAGGAGATCACATTCACTGACTTTAAGACAGATTTTTGAAGCTGCATTTAAATCAAGTGTTGGGGAAGAAACCAACACTTTCTGCCTCTTTTATGAGAATTAGAGTCCCAGAAGGAATAGCATCCCTAACAGTGACGAAGTACATTTGGGTAACAGGGATGCCAAATGTATTCAGGGCAGTTCAACAACAAACAACAAATCATCAGTGGTGAATAACTGGTTTACTAGAATTATATAATCGTTGAACTAATTTAATTGAATAGGGATTTAGTTTTGAACATATAAATGTAGCGATAGTTTATGTTATTCCTACCATTCTTCAGATGACGCAATATGAGCTCAAGCGACTTCAGTGACGTCTTTTAAAGAGATACACGCGGCTCTGGTCGAGTCTACCTCGCTCGCGCGCACAGACTCGCGCAGCACGTCTACAAGCTGCGAGGTCTGACCGTCAGCTCTTATTCAGCGTCCCCTCAGCCCAAACTGGACACAACTGGTGCAGACACCGACAAAAATGGCCAACACAGAGGTAAGATTAACTGTTTGCCATAGGAAATCCGACTACCGCCATCTGTGTTATTGTTGTTTTAACACCCAGCTGACTGCTAAAGTGAGCCGTCACACCGGCTAGCGGGCAATTCTTTGTTTTAGCCGATGTATGTTTAGCGGTGTACAGACCAGAGAGTGTATATATACATACACACACACACACACACACACACACACACGCACACACACACGTGCCTCCTCTGCACTTTAGGGAAGTAAACTTTGGGGAGGTCGTTTCGTTGGAGACATTGATCCGATCATGGAGAAGTTCAACGCATCCATCGCTTATGACCAGAGGATGTGGGATGCTGACATCCGAGGGAGCAAGGCTTATGTTAAAGCTCTGGAGAAGACAAAGCTGGTCACCACGGATGAGATGAACCAGATTTTACATGGGCTGGATCAGGTAAACACACACACACACACACACACACACACACACACACTTATCCTCCCCCTAAGGCACTGTTCGTTAATCATGAGAGGAGAGGGGGCGGTGCAAAAAGAGGAAGACAAATACTTTTTAAGCACTGGGGAGGCACTTTTTAAAAATATTTTTTCAGCAGATTTTAAAATACATTTTGGTGATTTTTTTCCATTATTTTGGCAAAGCTTGGAGACAATGTTAAAGCTGTTTTTTTTTTTCTTTTAAAAATCTTGGCGATTATTTTTGCCCTTCAAGGGTTTTATCAATGTTTTTTGTTATCATCAAAGATTTTTTGGCAATTTTTAAAAATAGTTCAGCTTTTTTCATGCAGTTGTCTGTCCTTTAAAAATACTTAGCAGAAATTGTCAAAATTACAGCATTTAGCAAAGTCAGAGACTGTATAGACAGAAAGGGAGGGTCATGCACTTTACGAAAAACTCAGGGAAGGAGCTTCACTCCCCTCCTCTGATAAATAAAGAGTGGTCTCTAATCCCATGCCTCTCCCTAACCTACACCTAATTGTAACCTAAATTTGGCCAAAAAGTCCTCACTGTGGTGTTTTTTTTTGTCCTTACTATGTATTATATATAACCACAAACACATACTCACACACAGCTGCACGCTGTCAGGAAAAAAGAAAGTTCACCACATTATAAATCCAAGCTGACAATTTACAGCGAATGACTATGATTATGAACTTTGTGATCCCAGTTCTCACACTGACGTGCAAGAAAATGCACCGCTGTTGCATTATGGGTATGTTTGTCACAGTGTGCCCTTCAGTGTAAATGAAAGTTAATGGATGACAGCTGAAAATGTGCCATGGCGCAGAATTCCTGTCTGTATTATGCTGAGTTTGTGGTGAACAATACTACCATCATGTGACAGATGTCAGCTGCCAAACAGTTTCAGCAAGTCTTTCACCCACACAGCCAGGTCGGGTTTCCGGGTGCTCTCTCTAACCTCATGTTGTGCTTTGGCAAAACGAGCTACATCGGGCAGCCTGAACAAACACAGAAACACAAAACTACCATAAATACTTACTGATGCCTAGAATTCAGTGGGTCCAAATATGTGTGCTGCTTCATATTACCGTCTAAAATGGTGTTTCCCAACTGGTCCAGACTTCTCCTTAGTCATTAGTTCAAGGTTCACACATTAGATAAATGACCACATATTCAATTTTATTTCACAAAATGTAAACATGTTGGCTAAAAACGAAGAAAGAACAAATAGAAGTGGCATCTTGAAATGAAAGCCCTGTGCTGGAAATTCACCCTCAAGTGTATTTTTTTGGACCATGACCCACCAGTTGGGAACCACCGATCTGAAATAGCTGTTTGTGTTTATTCATAGCAAAGCAAAACTATTTAATTGCACTGTTTGTTTTTAGCCTACTCAGTCACATAGTCCTTATATCCTCCAGGTTTCTGAGGAGTGGTCCAAAGGTGTTTTTGAGATCAAAGCTGGAGATGAAGACATTCACACTGCCAATGAGCGCAGGCTAAAGGTGAGGTGGAGCCTGTTTGTTTTTCATAACTCTGCAGAATAAAATTGGATTTCACGTAATTTATATTGTTCAAAATTCTGTATTTAAGGCCTCTGTCTCAATAAGGAGGCAAAATTATGTTTGTCAGCCAGATAATAACACGATTATGAAGTTTTATTGCTACTTTTTGTAGTTCAGGACATCATTAACACTGTAGCACTAACACACTGAACTACACTGAATGTCGCAGCATTTCCAGATGTCAATAATTAGCTTTTTGTGTACATTAATATAATAAACCATGAGAATGATGGCTATAAAAACTTATAAATGGATGTCTTATTTTGGCCAGAGGCATTGTGTGGAAAAAGCCAAACCATCAAGACTAAACAGGATATGCCTGTTTAGTCTTTAAGATTGTCAGTTTAGCTCCAGAGGTGTGGCATGCAATTATTTTCTCACTTCAGAGGTTATGTTAGTTTGCTGCCATTTAATAACACCTCGTGTCAACATCACATGGAGCGTTGGGAGGAATTATTCACTATAATTAGCATGTTAGTTATGGGCTATACACACACATGCACATGGTTTACATTTAGTTTTCGAGGCTTTGTAAGGGCTGTCATTAATGTTTTATTCCTTTAACTGTTTTGTTTCTTCAGGAGCTGATTGGTGCCCCTGCAGGGAAGCTGCACACCGGCAGGAGCAGAAACGACCAGGTTTGTCTTTAAAATATTATTATGTCATCATTTAGAGTTACAGCCCATAGATCACCTCACTTTAAGGACTCGCTGATATCATGAGACCGTGCTGTGTACGTTTTGGTCGCGCAGGTCGTTACTGACATGAGACTGTGGCTGCGAGATGCCATCTCAACCCTGACGGACAATGCCCTGCAGCTGATGTCGACCATGGTGGAGCGGGCAGCAGCGTAAGACAGAAACACACAGCTACACTCAAACACACACTTGTTGCTGTGATTTTTTTTTCTTTTTTTAAGTTGCCTTGCAGCGTCTTCTGTCACAATAGCTCTTTCTGAACCTCAGAGAAATTGACGTCCTGTTTCCTGGTTACACCCACATGCAGAGGGCTCAGCCAATCAGATGGAGCCACTGGATTCTAAGGTGACCTTTTTAGAGCGAACAAACATGGCATGAGTCTCACCTCATATATCAGGTGATGTTTTGTTCATGTCAGTCTTGTGTTGCTCTTTCCCAATTTGCTGGTTGGACCAACCCTCAGTCATGCTGTTGCTTTGAGCAGAGATGTGGACCGGCTTCAGGAGATCAAGAAAAGAGTTAATGTTTTACCTCTCGGCAGGTATGCAGCAAACAAACACACGTGTCCGACACTGATTTACATCCCTGGATGTGATCGATTAACAAGAATCTTTCTTGTTGTTTTCAGCGGTGCCATCGCTGGAACACCGTTTGACATTGACAGGGAGCTGCTGCGGAAAGGTCAACCAAAAAAAAAGACATATCACCGTCCTGTGTCTTGTTAATTTATTTAAAAAAATATTAAAAACTGAAACTATAATTTCTCCTCACCTGTAGAGCTGGACTTTGATGGCATCAGTTTGAACAGCATGGATGCCACGGGCCAGAGGGACTTTGTTGGTGAGTAAATCATACATGTCGGTCAGCTGTCAATGAAAATATATTACATTTAAATTGAAAATGTCTGTTTTTTTTTAGCGGAGTTCTTGTTCTGGGCTTCGTTGTGTGTGACCCATCTGAGTAAGATGGCCGAGGACCTGATGCTGTACAGCACGAAAGAGTTCTCCTTCATCTCACTATCTGATGCCTACAGGTCGGTTTGGGTTTAATTACATAATGCTAAGTAACTGCACAGCTTTGGGTTAAATTATTAATTAGTGGTGTTTGTACAAAGCCTCACATTACAGCAATTCATTAATATGAATTAATAAATAATAAACTTTTCGCCTTCATATGCTTTACGATCACACAGTGACTCTGCATCGTTAGACCGTGTTAACCAGCATGCTTTAGTTTATTTTTTTCTGTGCTGTGTCATTTTACTTTCCTGTTAATTATGAACTGACATTGTTTTACTAGGATGGAATATATTTTCACATTTGGTGTGTGTTACCATATCAACTTTACTCTTAAATTTAAGTGTTATTAAAATGGTCAAGTCTTAAATTTAACTTGTTTTTACCTGTAGACACCCTGAGTACATCACTCTAACACACAGTGTTTCCCTTCTTTCTTCTCACTTGCTGCGTGTTTAGCACGGGCAGCAGTCTGATGCCCCAGAAGAAGAATGCTGACAGTTTGGAGCTGATCAGGAGTAAAGCAGGTCGTGTTTTTGGCAGAGTAAGATCCTCCGACTAAAGATTTGCCTTTGTTAAATCATCTGTTTATTTGTTCTTTGAAGGGCCAACTTTGCTTGTTGTTTTTCCTCATTAGCCCAAATTTGCGAACTCTTTGGGCCAGATGATGTAAAATAAAATGCATAGCGTGGAAAAGGAACTAGTCATGCTGAAAAGACCCTTTAGGTTTGTGAAATTAAATGCTGATATTTGGTATATTTACAGCAAACACATGAAAACACTGCAGTTAGTGCAAGTGAAGACCACATTTCCCATAAGCTCTGCTGCTTCTTGTTTTAAAGTTCTCTTTTACTGATTAAAAGGGGATTGTGCTTCCACAGCAAACTTCACTCCTAAAAGCTTTCCTCTGGAACATCAGCGCTTTTGTGCCAAAAAGCTACCCCCTTTTTTTCTTTTTTTTTTTGCAGTATCAAGTCTGGCAGCTCTGTGTAAAAGTTTTTTTGTTGTCAGAGCAGCATTTAAACTTGCTGTGCTTCGACACAGTTTACTGCTTTACTGTTGTACAAGTTTAGTAATACAAACCCCTTGTGATGAACCGTTTCATTTGGACGGGGTCCATTTAGCTTTTTTTTATTTTGTATGACTTGTTGCAGTGCTCTTGTCAAACTCAGGTTTTGACTTTGTGTATTCCAGTGTGCGGGGTTCATGATGACTCTGAAGGGCCTGCCCAGCACCTACAACAAAGACCTGCAGGTGGGATTTAAGTGCTTTCACTTTATGGGAACAACCCTTTTTCTTTTCATTATTTCCTTTTGACTTTTTGTGACGCTGTCTTTCTTTTCTAGGAGGATAAGGAGGCCATGTTTGACTGCTACGATACTGTTCACGCTGTGCTGCAGGTGACAACTGGAGTCATTTCAACTCTCAAGGTCAGAGACTTAAGTCACTGTTATTTTTAAGAAAAAATGCACAAATTGGCCTCATGGGTACAAAGAGGTTGTGGATCAAAACTGTGACTTCTTGCTTTTATTTTGTACAAAAACGATGACCTCCTTAGTTTGGCTACACTAGAAAAAAAGCAGTACTGTTTTACTACTGTTTTATTCCTTGCATGCACCTACGTTAGAGGAATTGACATTGTAAATCACAAAGCTTTCTGTGCTCCAAAACACTCCTCTTGGCAATCCTCTCTCCAAATCACACTGATGTTTCCAACGTTTTCTTCTGGCAAAAAAAAAAAAAATCTCTTGTGAGATTTTAGAACGAGACTTCTCATTAGGAAGACTAAAACCTTTCCTTGAATTTTTAAGACACTCAATCTGATCCCGTCAGTGGCGAAAACAAGCAATTTCAATGGACATGCTCCAAGTGGTTACGTTGCAGCCTGTTTCACCACTGCCGGCTGCAGCGGTCTCTCCCAATATTAGACTATTTTCAAATATTGTTGTTCCCACCTGTCAGTTAGACAAAAAAACAACAGGAGCTAAAAGGCTCTAGGTAGAAAATAGCTGCCTTTTTGAGATGAATTGAGAAAAATGATCAACCAGGTACTCGAAGAAAGTTAAAAGATAAACTCAACCCACTTGATTTTTGTGATGATGAATTTTTGTCAAAATATTGGTTCACCAAGGAAACTGTTTTGGAGCTGAACAGGGAGACCGGGCCAACTGTCATCATGAGTACCGTCAAGATAGCAACTTATTGTTAGTTAGCAACAATGTAACATTGTAACGTAATGTAACGTTTACGAAAAAGGAGCCACTGAAACATTTAACACCCCCGCCCCCCTCCACCGCTCTTTTATACTTACTAGCTGCCAATAGCATGCTGATTAGGTATTTATTTATTTAATGTATTAATTTATTGTTTTAATTTCCCTGATTAAACTCAGTTTAAATTTGGTTTAAAAAATAAACTTGGCTTTACTAAACTAAGAATAAATTTCAATTGTGCAACAGAGCTCTGTTGAATTCAAATCTGGATTTACTCATTTTAAATCTAATTTAGATTTAGATTAGACGTAACATTAGGTTAATTTCATCCTTGTGGGTGCAACCAAGCCTATAAGAGGAAAGATTTTTAAGCCTTTTGAAAGACAAGATGAAAATGAGTTTGTTTCCTCTTATGTTTCAGATTAACCAAAGTGTGATGGAGGCGGCACTCAGTTCGGATATGTTGGCCACAGACTTGGCCTACTACCTTGTGAGAAAAGGGGTGAGTAGTGTTGAGGAGGAGGTTCAGACGGAGAGGTTTACGTTTGTGGGCATTGCTCAGAAAGCAACAGCATGCATTTTCTAAATAGAAAATTACGAACTTGAGTCAAAATTAAACAAATTTCCACCTTAATTATGATAAATAATGTTCTCAATTAAACTAACCACGCACAGGAGAAACTTAGGAGAAAGAGACTCTGCTCACCAGCACTGCTGCTCCGTGTGATGATCAAGAACAAGCGAGTGATGGGGTTTGCAGGGTTTAGATAGGGAGTTAACAGGTGAACTCAATCAGATTAATGAGTGAAGAAAGAGTTGAAGCAACCAGTCAGAGGCAAGGGAAGGAAAGGAAGTGAGGTAGGTGAGGAAAAGAAGTGTCAAAATAAAGAATAAAGATAGCAATCTTTACTGCTAGTAGTGTTTCAAATATTTCCATCCAAATATCTATTGTAAAAATATCTTTATAAAGTTGTTAAAAAGATATTATAAATAAATTTTTAAAAAAAAATCTCAGGCTTTATTTAATGTAATGATGCAGTTTGAATATTCTTAAGATGCTGAGATAATAATTTGAGTGTGGCTGAAACACACTCTGTCATTCTGTGTTGCAGATGCCGTTCAGAGAAGCCCATGGTATCTCTGGTAAAGCTGTGTTTGCAGCTGAATCCAAAAATGTGGCCTTGAATCAACTCACTGTGGACGACCTGAGAGCTATTAGGTGACTGTCTTCTTCTCATACTCACACACACACACACACACAAACACACACACACACACACACACACACACACACACACACACACACACACACAAACACACACACAAACAGGATCAGGATAATATTTGGAATTTGCTGTGTACATGAGCACAGCAATATGTGGTTATTCATATTCCCCATAAGTATGAAAATACCACGAACAGAGTTACTGACGACTGCAGTCTATTTGCGCAGGCACTGTGATGTTTACAAAAACAAACCAGCAATGGGAGATAAGGGGGACAGGAAATAATAAACACTACATTGGACATTCTTCTCTGCTCCCATCACCATGTAGGACAGTGGAGCAGTGGATGAAGATACGCAGCCTCTTTCATTACCAAAAGACAAAATTCAATTTCTTCATTTCTCCGGAAGTGAGAATGTTGCTGCCGCTATTTTTTATACATCTGTTACATGACTTGGCTGAAGCTGTGCCTGCTCAGGAAGTCGGCATCTCTCAATAACCAGGCTAGGGTGTATACATGCAGCAGTATCCCGTTTTCTTCTTTTCGATACATGTGTTTACATGCAGAAACACAAAAGGGCTACTTCAAAAAACCTGATTAAAAACGGGTTATTCATTCCCTTGTCCAACACACTGATCTGTTTCCCTTCTCGTTCTCTTCCCTGCGTGCGTTCTGTCATTTTCAGCCCCCTGTTCGAAAGCGACGTATCGTCAGTGTGGGACTACACGAGCAGTGTGGAGCAGTACAGCGCCCCTGGAGGCACAGCCAAGAGTAGCGTTGCTGCACAGGTGGAACACCTGAGGAACTGGCTGAAGAAACACACACAGTGACCTCAACCTAATTTCACCTTAAAAATTTGAATCAGGTTTATTGCCACAATTTAGATTCCTGTTAAAATGTCAGACTGAGGTCAAAGGGACTTATTTATGACTTGAAACCTACGTTGCCTTTCAGACATTCTTCTTCCTACTTTTTAACTACATGTGACATTTCAGTTGGCTGTTACCATAGACAGTATATAAAGATATACAGATGTTATACAGATATACACCTTTATATACAGTCTATGGCTGTTACTATTGGACATGTCAATTGATCATGCATCAGTCATGTGTAAGTGAGGACCCGGCAATAAATAAATGTTAAGTTTTACACACTGATCTATTAAGGCTGACTGATTTCCACCACTCACCTGTGGCAATTCATCCTCCTGTCTACACCCACACACACTCAAGATGGTGCTGTTTAATGGCACAGAAAGGTGTGTGTTTACAGCAGAGGCAAAAACAGATAGAATTTTAAGTTATGTATATGTGTTAACTTTTATTGTCTGTCTTTCATTTAATGTTAACATTAGGTTTTGCTACCATGACCAGATTACAGTCATGAAACTCATCTTTTTTTATGGTGTTTATACAGAAACTTTATGTAAAAATGCTGAAAAAACAGAAACTATCAGTGATCCATTTCAGATTTTACTGACATGAAATCAACATTATTTCTAAAAAGCCCAATCAGAGTGTCCCTAATGTCAAAATATTAAAGTCTCATTGGTAATATCACAAGGGTTCAAACAAATTCATTGGTTAATACTGTCAATTTATTGTTTTTTTAACAGTAAATCTGACAGCACATTTCCCCCTGGTTTTAGTTTAATGAAAGTTGATTACAGACAAAGCAACGCATAAAAGCACTTAAAGAGAGTGATTTCATAGGCAAGAACAGAAAATAATGTATAATGCAGGGAATCTTAGGCATTTATGTACATGTAGAACTCGTTTGGTTTTTCCTAAAAAATTAAGAAATGTACAGTGCATCTAGAAATGCCTTGATGTTCTGATCTACTTTTAACTGTCTGAACGACAGTGAAGAAAACAACACACGACAAGTAAAGAAGAAAAAGCAGTTCATGACAAAGGAAAGTCCTTCAGCTTGCAACTATCAGAAGGAAAAAAACCTATTGTAAACCCCAAATCCTACACTTTGATTTTACTTATCACACTTTTAACTCACTGAAAAAACACATAAAAGGAACAACAGATTACTGTTGATGTAAAGCTATAGCTTGTGGATATAAAATATTGACCCCTAATGACAAAAAATAAGGAAAGTTGACATTAAGGCCTGCTGAGGTAAAGATCCTACTCACACACTAATACTCAACAGAGACTAAGTGCTATGCACAGCTGAGTTCCTGTCACTTTGCACAATAACTGGATTTAGCGCACCGTAGTTTGTGTGCAAATGCAGGTGACATTACGTTTAATGAATAACTTTAAAAATAAACCACAGTTTGTTGTTTCACTATCACACAGGTTAAAGTTGCCTTTATACATACAGTAGCTTTTGTCTCTTAAATCAGGTGTTTTTATGTGCTGAGTCAGTGTATCAGACACGTTGTCCCGAGCACAACTGAGAAAATGCCAAACCACAAATGGATCACACTCGTCAGAGCCGCACTTGCCTTGGACCGGTACACGACTCTGCCGTCCAGAGGCTGCGTAGGTCTGAAGATGTCGGTCATGGGCTGTCCCGTCCAGAATCGACACTGCTTAACTATTGCATCCAGCTGGAGTAGAGAAGAAAAGACTCAACTTTTTTTTGTCAAAGGTTACAGTACACAGTAATATATTTATACTGCAAAAAAGGGACACAAATGTGCCTTTAAGTGGCTTTTTTCAGGCACTGATCCTTCAGACTTTCAACATTTACTTTTCACTTTTCCAATGTTCAACTTCTAGCTCTCAAAAAATAAAGTCATTGCAGACAATTGTTATTTTCCATTCCCAAAAATATAATATCAACAGTTTTATTTTGTATTGGGATTATATATCTCTTTAATGATAACGTTAGATAAACGATCTAAAGTACTTTAAAAGCCTCAACTGTATCTTGGTTTTACATCAAGAGTTCACCGATTTTTTGAGGAAAAACAACCAGGACGAGTCACTGGTGTGCCGGCCCCCGATCCTTAAATCTATAGTAGCTCACCTGTCGACTGCTGATGGGTAAGGTCCTGTGAAACACCGTCCAGGCAACAGCCTGTTCACACCCTGGAGTCGTCATGGAGCCCACGTAACGGTAGTAACTGTGGAGGTCCTTTGCTGATGGGATAATGTCACTGAGTCGAAAGTTTCGGATCACTGTGCTGCTGCCTAAACACAGAAAAAGGGGAAAAAGTGTTTGGAATGAAAATTAGATAGGGTAAAGATGAACAATAGACTGAAAAAACATAGATTTTATTAAAAGTCCTTTTCACTGAGAAAAAAAGTTAAGAAACCATAGTCATACCATTGTTTTGTACTCGGCCCAAAGCAGCTATTACTGCATCCAAATCAGGATGATCATCTGTTGTTTCCTGCAAGGAAATGCCAGTTAATCAGTATTATGACACAAACCTTTATCATTTATTTTTTTTATCCAGAATGTAGTCATGAAGACACATTTTAAAAGGAAAGTTCACCACAAATTAAAAAAAATCTTCCTCTTACCTGCAGTGCTGGTCATAATCTAGATTATCTTGATGCGAGTTGCTGAGTGTGAAGATATCAGCCAGAGACGTATCTGCCTTTTATCCAACACAATTAAACAAGGTGGCCCTCCACTCTGCTCATGTTGCTCAAAATGTAAAAAATACATTTAAAAAACTCAACAGCAATGTCATCCCACCATGTGCATTTGTTGACATCACAGTAGCAGCACCCAGAAACATAAGCAGCAGACACAGAAGGACACCTTGAGAGTAATGTGTGGACGTGGAAGTCCACTGACAGGGCAGCAACATGTGACAAACTGGGTTGAGAACATGTTGGATTATCTTGTGTAACCAGGTCATAATTTATAGAAAAAGACATTGCCTTTACATTTTTAAATTGTTTTTTTGGGGGGGGTTTAAGCACCACAGGCCAAGTGCCATCTAGTTCCATTATATTTGAGAGAAGGCAGATTTCTCTACGTCCAACATCTCCAACACTGTAACTCACACCAAAACAATCTAGATCATTAAAAGCACTACCAGTAAGAGGAAAATACATTTTTATGACTTGATTATTATTGTGATCATTATATTATATTATATTATATAACTTGTATTTTTAATGTATTACCTCAAACAGGAAGGCCAGCAGAGCTATACCCGCCATATCATGCTCCGCCTCTGCCAGAGAGCCGTACGGTTCCTTGATGTGGACTATATGCATCTAGAAATGCAAAACATAGCAAAATGAGTCACAGTATAGCGAGTGACATTTTAAACCACAGTGCACCCAACAATTTCAAACACATTTGTTAAATATATTAACTCTTTTCATTATCACTTCTGATTAACTGGCAAATACCAATTTGAATATAAGGCTCATTAAAAATCTCAATAAATATGACCTTATACAATGTTATACTGCCCCCAAATGAGAGACATGCAAATCACAGCTACAGTTAACTTTTGTGCTGACTAAAAGATGTTTTCCAGGAAGACACTTTCATGTCCAAACCAACAAAATGATAAACTGGCTCCTCTGTGACGTACCTCCATGGGAAACCTCTCTCCGTCAATGGTGTGCTCTGACCCTGGTCTGCCCTCACCTCCCCAGTGGAAGTGAAACTGGGCGGCTCTGTAGTGACCAGGCAGAGCTCCTCCAGTCAGTCGGACCGACTGCGGCAGAGCAAAGTGAGCTTCATGAAAAAGAAAACAGGTGTCAGATTTACAGTATATTAAGAAACCAGAGGTTTTATACATGTGGGAAAACAGTTTGGAGGGAAGAGAAAAATAAATGGGGCTCATCATTACCAGAGTGTCCTTTGTTTTCCACCGTTATGTTGATTGTGTTGGTGTGGCCGATGAAGTTGAAGGGTGGCAGGGCGCTGTTGACGTGCACTTTGCTGGTGACAATGTTAATTGGTGATTGGCGTAATCCTCCACAGCTTGGAAACTGAGCTGCCCAGCGGGTGGGATCTGAACACAAACAGCAGCACCAAAGTCATTCAATTTTAGGCTTCACTGACACTGGTGTTTTTTAACCCATGCTGCTGAGAGAACAGGTCAGTCGAGGCTGCATATATTCAGTAAAGTTCTTCTTACTCATAGCATCATTAAAGCTCCATAAAACACAATAACATTCACCAGGACTGTTGTGAAAATATAAGTAGTAGTAGTACTGACAATGAACATTATAGTCTTCTGTTTTGATGCATTGCAGAAGAACTGTCTGTAAAACCATAAAGATAATATCTACAATATCAAGAATGACAATTTTAATTTAAGTTGCTAAAAGCCGAGTGTGATGATGTCATCTGGGTTATCTGTGCTCGGGCTTGAGACGCCTTGTGAGTCAACACAACAACCCATGAACCCCACAAACAACCCAAACGCCAACATTTTATTCTGGCTGTTCACAAAGCTAGAGGTGTGATGTTTGAAAGAAGTGAGCATTTAAGAGGCAGGAGGATCTGATAAAGATGCTTCTGAGCATTGCATGATGGACATCAGAACAACAGACAAAAAAGTTTTTAGTTTTCTAAAACTGGTTTCTTTGTTCAGCAGAAATAAGCGGCGAACATGTCATCATAAAACTAAATGAATGGGGTGAACATCTGAGTAAATAAATGCCATTTTAAACATCCAGCAGACATAAAACAACATTTAAATTCATTCAGAGTCGTCTTCATGTCCATACGATGAACGTATGACCAATATTCACTCTTTTAACTGTTTTTAGTCTCCATCAACACCTGAGGAAAATATCTGACTCTTGAGCAGCTAAATGCTACACAGTAGCACACAGTGGTTTTACTTTACAGATAACAAGCTTATGAAGGATATTTCAAGTGCGTTCTTTCAAGTTTGGGTTTGTCTCTTCAAACACATGGCAGTCTTTCCATTTGGTCTTACCTCTGCATGTGTCGTCACAGGAGTACTGGCTCTGGTAACACCACTGAGCTGGAGAGAAAGCAAAGCACTCAGTTCAGACACAGACACACAGTGAGCTCTTGTCCAGGTCACTTTTGTTTTTTTCCAGTTAATAACTGAGTATTAATGCTTCTCATTTTCACGCTCCATTAGCCACAGTGTTTTTTGTTCTCGGTCAGCAATCTTACTCACTGACCTGCTGATGTGTTTGTGCGCTGCAGCTAAACTTTGAGAGGTCTGAGCAAGTAAAAGTCACACACACACGCGTACACGCGCACACACGCACACACACACACACACACACACAGGCCAAGATAATTATTAATCCTCATATTACTAATCCTGTCCTTCAGATGCGTTTTTGTGCTCATCAGTAAAATATAAATTGTCTCTTAGCAGTTAAATGAACTAAACTTGACAAATGAATGATGTATGACGGTCACAGGACTCACTCAGCGACCTCTTCACCTGCTGCTGAGCTCACTGCAGTTTAACTGGAGGTTACACAAACACTGAAAATAATAACTTTTGAACTTGAACATGTAGGGTTAAAAAGAAACCACAATGACAGCTTTAATTTATGTATCCGGCCAAGTTTTTCTCCACTGTTAAAAACAAAAAGTGCTCAGGTTCAAAAGTATTATTATTTTACTCTGTTTTTTTTTTGGGGTTATATGTGTGTAAAATCTTTAGTCATCATACTGAGATTTTATCAGACTTTTCTTTGTTTTTTTCTCTGTTTGTGTATTTGTGCATGCATATATACATGTACTAGTGAGTTTGTATGTGCATGTCCTTGTTTATTGCTGCTAAAATCAATAAAGACATTGTTGGGAATAAAAAGTACTGAACTTGTGAGGTTTTTCTTTGTTTCTCACTGTTAGCATTACAAAAACAGCCCCAACAACCAATCAGAGTTGAATAAATAGACCATTGGCTGATGTATGATATTAAAACTAAAATAGACACATTGGCATTCTTGTATATTATAACAATTCACAAGTGTTGAAGCTGTGATCGTAATGCCTGTTAAATCAATAATCATAGTGGGACTTGGCACGTTAAAATAAGTCCATTATTGATTCCAGTGATTGTGTCTGAACCAAACACAGCAAGTTAAAGACTAATTTTTAATCAGGTGTGGTTGCCGTTACACTGATTGGATCGCTGGCTCAGAAAAAGCTTTATCCAACTCTGTAACTGCACCGCTGCATTAAACGTGTCCATCAAACAGGAGCTGGTGAAGTCTTTTATAGTCTTGTGCTGTGGTTGTGTATTGTGTGGCTGATGTGAATGAAACTCCAGCGTCTGACTCCGCGGTGGGAATGAAAGGCGCTATAGAGACCCATTTAGCTAATATAGGAACACAGATTAACCCCGCTGTCTCCCACAATGCCATTCTCTGAAAGGGGACAAGAGTTCTCACCAACTGAGAACAATGCACAGGTGGAGGTTGGCTTTGCTCCACCTGGCTCATACACCTGTGCCAAAAAAAAAGCAGCACAGGGAAGTCAAACATGAGACAATCCACTGTTTTCTTTTCCTTTCTTTACACTTAACCTACATTATAATTTTTAATGATCCAGCATCCGCAAATATTGCATAAATCAGCTGTTCCCAACTTTTCTATTTCTAGGTTTTATTCTGCCTCTGGTATTTTCTCACTTATGGTAGTGTTTCATCAGTTCCTGGTTTTAATGAGTACTCCTATTTTTTTAGTGTTTTACTTCATAAGAGTTTTGTTTTTATTCATGTTTTGTGTGTGTGTGTGTGTGTGTGTGTGTGTGTGTGTGTGTGTGTGTGTGTGTGTGTATGAAGCACTTTGTGTTTCAGTCTCTTTATATGAGAAGTGCTATACAAATAAAATCTGATTGATTGATCTCGGCATCTGACATCTACAGTTATTATAATACATCCATGGTTGTAATCTGAGCTTCTCTGTTCTTTGTTTTGGTAAATGTGTTTTGGTAAATCTGAGCCCACGAGTCCCTGTTTGTATCCCACGGGAAAGCTAATGGCTGCATCTTATACGACAGTTACTACTAATAAAACCCCCTTAAGACCGTTAACTCTGTCAGCACTGTTAGCAGCTAAGTGCTGACTCAGCCACCTCCATGTTGAGAGCCGCGTGCAGACAATGCTAGCTCAGGCTCTGAATCATTCGCTCTGAATATCACAAAAAAGCTCCTGTAAAACAAAGCAACATCTTCTCACACCAGGGCTGCAAAGATTAATCCAATAACCAATTAGTTCATCAACTGAAAGTTCATGAGCAACTGTGCTGATTAATTTGATTAATTGTTAAAGTTGCAAAAATGCATCAATTCCTTGTCATTTCTCTTGGCCATAACTAGGCAGCTGCTATGTAAATTGTGCAATACAACACAAGCGTGTGATAACTTTCCCCTTTTTTTGTGCAATAATTCTCCCCCATTATTCCTGTGTCAATTCCAGGAACTATTTATTGATTCATTTATTCAGTTTTTAATACATATTTATTCATAGAGTTTTTTTATTATTATTATTTATTTAAAATCTCTATATACAACTTTCTTTGTTTTTAAACACAGCCATGGTCGTACATTCGTTCTGCTCTGTATCTCTGATGTCTTTGCTGATAGACAATAAAAGGAATCTTGAATCAAATGGGAGGATTTGGTGTCTTACATTGTAATTAAACATTTTGGACTGTTGTTCGTACCAATAAAGTCATTCAATGACATCACCTTGAGCTTGACAGTTTTTCCACAGGTATTTTTCACTGTTTTTTGTTTGCTTGCTTTAAAAATATATATTTTATGAACCCAAAGGTTTAAAACTGGTTAATGATAATCAGTGGATTATTAATTGGTAATGAAAATAATTAAACCAGCTCCACTCAAAAGCACTCATCACTTTTTGTATACAGCCAGTTCAACTAAAGCCTTCTTTTTAACCATTTTGTTTTAACTGCCCTTAAAATGTCAAATTGGCCAATCATTTGCATGAAAAAAGCAAAGATCGGAGAATAATTAGTAAAAATATATACATCTTTGTGTTGCAGAAATATTTTACTTTTTGGGTTTTTTTTTGGTAAGATGCCATATTCACAAATCATCTAACATAATGAAATGATGAATCAGTCTATTCAGTATATATATATCATTATATATATTTTTTTAATCTATATTTTCACCTCTGTAACATTATTTTTAATAAACAATATGAATAAAGATTTTTAAAATGAAAAACTCCCAAATTAAAAGAATATGTGGCCAAAATGTAAACTGGGTCCAAAAAACTGAACCCAAGCACGGTATTTGATTGGGTTTTAATTTTCCTATAGGTGTTTGTGTGTGTGTGCGTGTCCTACCTGTGCACTGAGAGAGGACAGAAAGCAGAGTCAGGAGGTAGACAGAAAAGTCCATGATCAGCACAGAGACCAGAGAAGATCCCGACAGACTAATTTCAGCTACCTTCACATACTGACCGAACTGCATTTGAGGGTGGGCCAAAGATGGTCATGAGTTTGACAAAAGGTGTGTGTGTGTGTGTGTGTGTGTGTGTGTGTGTGTGTGTGTAACAGGGTGAGCAAAAGTCACTCTAAGAAAGTCATCAGGTGTGTAAATGTGGAAAGGCAGACACCTGGTGGCAAAAGCAGATACTGTGGTGTTATTTACTGTTTTTTTGTGTGTTAAACTGATATTTGCTCCCTTTTTAGGTTAAAAACTGCGCCACAGTCCCAGCAATGCCAGTTCAAAATGGGTTCAAGCGCAAAGTGCATTTACAACAGACAATTACAGGATTAAAGAGGAACTCTACCTATCTTACACAAAGTCTGTTTACAGGTCTTGGGAAGTATGAATGCCTATGTGAAAAAAATGTACACCACGTACATCTGGCTTTTTTAACGTATGTGTATAATCAGCATTTACACCCGGGTCAAATGACTCTGTAGTAGTCAAGGGTATTACGCGTCTCAGACTCAGCACCGAGGGAAAAAAACGTAGGTGAATGCACTAATTTTAGCCCCTTAACCTGCGAGATGCAATGACGGGCCACAAAATACTGTCCTTCTCCACCTAAGCAGCGCTAAAACATTGTTCCAAATTAGTCTGCACCGAGTTGGAAATAGAGGCGGAATAAGTAAGAGATATACAAAAAAAGTAAACACTGTAAAGTTTTCACGGCCATCCATGTTGCTTTTGACTGTCTACTGGCCTGCTCCTTGGCCTGTCCAAAACACAAATACACAGAGGTACACTGATCTGCTGCAGAGGCATGTACACAGCTCCAGTTTACTAGCAATGGAAAAGGAGTCTACCATCTATTTTTAGCTGGTTCATCCATGTTTAAAAAACCTGTTTACATTTTAGATAAGCTGTAATAAGTCTGATAAACTGCGTTAGATAATGTCACATTGCCAGCTTTAGCTGGGGCTGAAGACTGTGATTTTGAAAATATTGAAAAATCTGGAGGTACAAAGATAGAGAAAATGAGTTTACCTGACCTCTGTAGCCGCTATCTCTGCTGCAGGTTAGCGTCTAAACATTGCATTCACCGCTGCTAGAATAACGCTCCCTGCTCCTGGGGTTACACACTCTGGCCGACTGTCACACTGGCTCAAGACTCACTGCCACACTTTTCTAGAACAGAGCCATCGTTAGTGTTTTATCAGCAACACCTGCGCTTTTCCACGCTATTTAAAGTCTAAATGCGAAAAATAAATAATCAAAAATAAAATCAAAGTCAAATCCCAAATGGATACATGTAGAAATATATTTATTTGAATAATAATTCAATATAGAAATACATGTATATTTATTCATATATTCATTACAAAGCCCTTAAAATTGTAATGGTGTGATAAAAGAACAAAACCTTTAGCAACTACTGTTATTTCAAGGTTAACAAAAATAATACGATGTTGCTTAATTTTGTTACAGGCATTTGGTGCTTTTGTTAAAAATGCAATAAAAGCATAATTTACATGATCCTGTTTGATTCCAGCAGGATGTAGTGAAATAAAGGGGGACTAAAATCTCTGGGACCAAACACTGACACCTCAGAGACAGACTGGACATGTTGTCTTCGTCTGCTCTCACAGTGAAAAAACAACAAACCCACACTGAAAACATCAAGTGCCTTCAGGCTGAATGTTGAGTTAATGGCTGATCCATCAGTGAAATGGAAAGGACACAAAGTTAACGAAATAAAAACATTAATATTTGGCAAAAACATTTCATTATGCAGAAATTGCAGCTAACCTTATCTGTTTCAGCCCTTCATTGAACACTAATTGTTTGTTAGCAAATGCTACAAGTCTCGTTGATATCACAGTAAAGTGTTACACATTTTCTTACTTCATTTAAAATCGTTCAGAGCAGGATCACAGCATTATATTGTACGTTACAATATGTAGGTATTTTTTAAGTATGCAAACCTGATCTAACAGGTTAAAGTAGAGCGTACTACACAAATGTAAGAGCCATACATGGGAATAAATAATTACCTCATTAAAATAAGATGCTTGCTACACTGAGCTGCGATAAACTTCTGACACCATTAATGAAATGTAAAACAGATTAAGGCCTAAATAACCACATTGAAGATTAAAGGTGTTTACAGGTGTATTATAGCGGCTCTGTGCAGACGCCGACCTGGTTGACACAGAAACTCGTTGATGAGCTGGTATAAAATCTCTGGTCTTACAGGCCGAGGAAATAAGACACTTGTTGTCTGGGAAGCAGCCGGACGTCTTCAGAGGAGATAATTCTGGAAAAGAAAAGGAAAATGTATCCAACTGTCATCTATAAATAAAATGAAATATTATCTGACAGGACAGCTTCAGCGTGAGAGGGGGAGAGAGAAGGGGTGACGTGCAGCCTTTGTACATTTTGTACATCTCCTTTGTACGTGGGGTGACCGGGTGAACTAGTGAGCGCCCGGCTTTCTCACGCCACACAATGTCGACATGTTCTTATCTTTTCGGTGCTTTGCTGTGTTTCTCTTTTCCTCTGCGACTTACCTGCAGCACAACAGCAGCCACCATTGCCATGACGGCCAGGAGCGCCATCCGTCCAATCCAGCCCAGGTCTACGTTCTGCAGGATGAAGAAGCGTGCCCAGCCCAGTTTCTTGGCTGTGTGAGGCGGGTACCGCATGCTGTTCACACCCTCCATCTTCAGCTGCTTGATGAGACAGCTACGCAGGTGGCTCAGCTGGTCAAAGCTGAACTTGCCGTGGTAGCAGCCCATACCACTGTTTCCTGTCCATGAAAACACACGCAGGAGGTTTGACACATCGGCCCCTTGTTTGGTGGATTTAAATCAGCCAGCCTGTGACACTGAGGACGATGTCACTCAGGCAATATAAAACTGAACAGAGTTGAAAGCAGAGAAAACTATGTTGATGTGGGAGAATATAGGAACGTAAGCTGCATTAAAGTGGTGCTTCACAAGTGAAAATAGACTTTATGATAAACTTTGGAAACTTCGTGTATTAGGAAGGTTACTCCAGTTCATTGAACCGTGAGCACTAAAATATCTGATGTCA
Organism: Plectropomus leopardus; assembly: GCF_026936395.1. NCBI lineage: Eukaryota > Metazoa > Chordata > Actinopteri > Perciformes > Serranidae > Plectropomus > Plectropomus leopardus. The sequence goes on from NC_142190.1 coordinate 18,760,382, forward strand.
GGATTTTCATGAACAAACCAACAAGAGAGGAGATTTCAAAACATTTGGGTTACCACATAATGCTAACTGAACACTGACAAAATATTTAACATTACACATATTATTTTTCTGTCTCTTTTCTTCTTTTTTCTTTTGTTTAGTCAATATGTTGCACATTCAGTCCTCTTCATTTTAAACACTGAGCTGAACGTCATGTTAGAATTTATATTTTACACATTTTAATTGTACATTTCCATTTAATATTGACTTACAGTACTTGCTGTCTTTGTTCATATTGACTGCTGTGCACCACCACACCGTGACTGTGCGCTGCTTTCACTGCAGCAGCTTTTTATGCCTTTTACTCCTCCATATTTTTATTATTTAATTATCTGGTAAAATCTGATGACTGTGTTGGATTATATTTTTAACTGTGGCAATTTACCAGAGTAGCACTCTGAATTTCATTGTATGGAATATAATGGCATATATATGGTATATAATGGCAATAAAGGGATTCTATTCTATTTATATGAAAACCTGTTTCTGCTTCTGAACCAAAGATACAGTATGTTCAGTGTGATAGAATAATTATCTCCAGCAAGTTTAAAGTCTTTGCCAAGTTTTTCAAACAAAACTGAAATGAAAGACAACCAGTGGAGATCTGAAAGTTATGAAATCAATTTTAAAAGTAATCAATGATGCACTGTACACATGGTTTGTATTTATTTTCTGCCAAAATTAGCTTGTGTACATCTCGGGTAAACCTGCAAAAATAACTACATAATTTTTAACCCACTGCCACTAGTCTAGGGCTTTGTACATGGCTCTTCAGCAGACAAGCATATGTGTGTGTGGGCAACGAGACAAGATTTTTGTACTGGAAGCGTTCTGGTTTTGGAAAAGGCTTTGATTGCCTGCAGCTTCATAGTGTGGGTGGGGAACAATAGAGTCATTGGCTAAAAATGCAGCCTTGTGACCCATCAGCTATTGCCTAATAATGAATCAACTTTCCATTTTCGAAACCAATTATTTTTTGGTCGAAATGCTCTGAACAGTTCAAAATTAGGTGCTGGAATCAGAACAAAACCTGTTCCATGTTGGTGGAAAAGGAGTATGAGAGAATAAGCAAAAGATGTTGTAAGTGAACTCTTGTTTATGGTATCCTTTCTGCAAGAGCTGTCTCTGCGTGTACTCACCCACTCCTCCGAAAGGCAGAGAGCTGACTGAGTAGTGCACGAGACAGTCATTTGCCAGCAGTCCTCCACTGGAGGTCTCCTCCGTCATTCTCTTGATCACCTTTACAGAGAAGATTCGTGTTATGTTCGTGAGTTTGAATCAACATACTACATGTGGAAGTCTGTTTCCATGTGTGTTGGTGAATACCTTGTTATCAGATGAGAAGACGTAGAGGGCCAGAGGTTTCTCTCTCTTATTGATAAACTTGATGGCTTCATCCAGGCCGCTGACCGACAGGATGGGGAGCAGAGGTCCAAATATCTCCTCCTGCATCACCTTTGCCTCTGGCTTCACGTCACGCAGAACTGTGGGGGCTAAACCCGACAGAGAAACACTATTTACCAAATGCATGTTTTTCATTGTCTGTTCTTTATTTCTTAAATTTGTCTTATTTATTGCATGATGAAAACCTTTAAAAAATCAGTCCTGATTGATTTTTATGCGAGGAGTTAGCGGCTGTCAGAAGGATTACCGATGTAGCAGTCTGATTCGTCGTTGTCTCCTCCTGCAGCCACGGTGCTGTCCTCCAACATGTTCATTATCCTCTTGAAGTGGCGCTGGTTGATGATGCGTCCATAGTCAGGGCAGGTCTTTGGGTTGTCTGTGTAGAACTCCTGCCAGACGAAACAATCTTTAACACACAAATATTACTGAAAAAACTAATTACCAGAAGAAATACTCTCCAAAACCACTGATACACTTCTGTTTTAAACCCAGTTAGTTTTCCTCTTCGACAACATTTCTGAAATAACAGCTGCCAGCTATTAATCATTCTAGGGCCTTTGATAAGGAATATTTTGGACAGAATCACCTGTTTGTTTGTTTTTTAAAGTAACTGTGGCATAAATTACTTTTTGCTGTGTGTTTTCAGGTTTTCACTACCTTTATGGACTTCTTAACCTCCTCGATGACCCGGTCCTGGATGCTGGGCTCACACAGGATGTAGTCTGGGGCGATGCAGGTCTGACCACAGTTAGTGTACTTCCCCCAGGCAACACGTCTACACAATAGTGGAAAAATTAACAGGAAGGTTTCAGCTACAAGCCATAAAAATATGCATTTAACCAAACCATATGTAATAATGTTCTGACCTGCAGGCTATGCTGATGTCACAGTTCTTGTCGATGTAACAGGGGCTCTTGCCGCCCAGCTCCAGCGTGACAGGCGTCAGGTGTTTGGCAGCAGCCTCCATGATCACTTTGCCCACCGTGCTGTTGCCGGTGTAGAAGATGTGATCAAACCTCTGACGCAGCAGCTCCTGGGTCTCTGACACTCCTCCGGTTACGACGGGGTAAAGCTCCTGACACACACAGTAGAAACACACATTCAGTAACCAAAATGCAGAATGTACAAAGATCCTCAAGAAGCCTGTTAATGTCTTTGTAGCGCTCAATTTTAATTCAGTCTTGTGATACGTCTTTTTTGTCTGTGTAAATATTTTGCAGAAATAATAGAGATTTAAAAACAAAATGGTTGCAGGTTATTTGCACATTTAAACAGCCAAGCAAGCATCTTTACGTTACCCGTTATGAGCATTTGTGTGCATGATTGTGCATGTAAAGTTTATTTACTATAATTAAGGTGAACAGGTGCAGGTACACTGTGTCATTTCAAACAGAGCCAGCAGAAAAAAATGCTTGAAAATAACCCCATTTAAGAAAGTATTTTTATTTTAAACCTATCATCACCATTATTTAAATAATTGATATTATATAAAATTTACTGTTCAGTTATGTATAACATATTTGCAATCATGTGACTAGTATGGTGCATTAAATTCAGATAGTGATAATTCCATATAACTATACTGCATTTTTTGAAAAGAGAGGAACTCGACGACATAAACGACATAAACGGGCTGGATGAACCTGCAGGCAACAAGTCATAGCAACATATGCGCATATTTATTTATTTAGTGTCATATTGTGATGTTTGACCTTATACCAATCTTCTGTTAATAGCAAGGCATCTGAGCACTTAATGTCATGGTTTATTGTCTTTTGTCAGTATGTGTTGTACTTTTGAATGTGTCTGGATGGTTGCTTCCTCTTTTAACTGCAAAACAAAGCTACCTACAGGTACAACTAAAGTAACCTAGACCTGCATCACCAGAAAACTGAAACTAATGTTGCATGTGATCCACATAAAACGAAGGAAAATTATTTTTCCCACAACTTGATCGATTTGCCTGGTGTGGACGCGATCAATGCCTTGTCTTTCAGACGTGCTAACACTACTAACTTAATCATCTTATACCTGTGTACCTTATACACTAACTATACGCTGCTGTCAGGCTGATGTTACTAGTTAAAGTTCGCTAACTTCCTCTACCTAACAGAAATCTCCAGGGCTGAAAAATGAGGCAAACACTGAAGTGCTAAAAACTGCAGCTCCTCTTACGGACAATTGAGACCGGCTGCAGAAGCGAATTCAGCACAACTGACAGAAAAAAACATGTTTACAGCCTGTGAACATCAGTGAACATTGTTCTCTATAGCTAATTTCAACGTGACAGCTGTAGAGGAGGTGAATTTTTATGTAACTCACCGCTTTACATTTTATTAAGGCTTTAAATTAGGCATAATTAATGGGCAAGCGGCTTTGTGGACAGGCTATCTACCGAAAGTGTCCTTTGCTTACAGTCAGATCCACCCATAGCTTCTCCACAACACCAGCCTCTCGTCCAAAAATGGTCACTCCTGGCTCCTGCATCCATTATTTTTACACTCTTTGTTTTCTACCCTCTAGGTTAACTGTCCCCAGGGGTCTGGTGGAACACTTAAAAGTTTGGGGTGTCACTAAAAACATGCAGCAGTTGTCACAACACTTCATCTGCTCAGTGTTTCCTGCTGTTTACCTGCTGATACATGACGTCATATGCAAAGAGGCGTCTGTAAGGAACAACAATACTCACGTCTAACAAATTCTAGGAAACGGGTTAAACTGATGTTAGGTGACTCATCCTTACTTTGTCGATGTAAAGCGGCAGGAGTTCCTCCATGACCTTTGCGGTGTGAACACAGACCTCGGATGGCTTGATCACAGCTGCATTACCTGGAAAATTAAGTAACAAAAGCAGCAGATATTACAAGACAGAAGGATCATTTATTTTTCTTTCCTCTAAAACTGTTCCCTTTTTTCTTGTTTGCCACCAGCGTACCTTCATTTAAACCTGCAATAACTTGAATTTTTGGCCACTTGGGGGCAGCAGACATAAGTTATGAACACAGCACTGAGATTAGCATTTGTTTAGTTGATGTGGGAACTTAACAAACAGATGCTCATTTATAGAACCTGCATTCAGAGAGCAACATTAGCACTAATCTGGAGTCAGTGTGCACTGTGTTTGTGGTCCGTACCCAGTCCTGAGGGAAATGTCTGTTTAGCTCTATGCACTGTCCAAATGTAATCTGTTTTGTTGAGACTTGCTTGTTTATTTTTGCTAACATAAGAGCATTTTTACATGGCTATAGATTGTCACAACAACTCCGAAGACATTTCCATTCAGTGCTAGTTTAGATTATCTGACTTACACCTACAGTACCTCTTTGTCATGTTACCTGTTGGTTATCAAACAAATGCTACATCTGGCCAATTTTATTTGAAGTTACTTTCTCCCATTTTTTTCATTGTCATTCATAAAATGCACTTATCACTATTTAAGATGGAGAATTTTATTCCTGCAACCTTTAATATACCTTTAGAACCTGTTTATACCTGATATTAAGTCCAAATCCAGTCCAGTGACTCAGACCCTTGGACTTACACATCAGCAGCAGCTATAACCCAGAATTTATTTTTTATGAATATTTTCAGCTGTGGTACTCTACTGTTTCTAATGCAAAACACAATATGCGATTTTGACTTGAAGCCCTCTACATTTTCATGCAATATTAATTCAACTGTGCAAAATTTCAACTGTACAATAAACTCTTATTTAATAGCAAATTCTTACCTATTGTCCTGTTGCATCATTCGGAGTATGATGCACATATTTGGACATATTTGTTATATTTCTATTTCATACACAACATATCTTTTCTTATATTTTCTTTTTTATAATGTTTTCATGTTCATATGTAAATATAAACATATATCTATATATTGTGTTACATATGGTGGCATAATGCACTTTTTTCTTGAATACTTCTTATTCTATATCTAATTTCTAATTGAAAATGTGTGTCCATCATTTTGCCCGATGGAAAAACAGCTGCACTGGACTCTCCCCAAGCGCTATCAAGACTAGTGAGCAGCAAGCGAGAGTGTAGACACAATAACTGTGCACAGGGCCCTTTGGCCTCTAGTATATGTGATGTGGGCAGTAACATAATCTAAACACAGGTGGGCAGCTGAAAAAGGATGATGGACTCAGGTGATCCCCACTGAAATGCACGTTAATACAAAGTGTAAACAGGCTCTTATATTTTTCTTATCTGCTGTCAAAAGGTGGTGCATGATGACAACAGCACACACAATTTCTGCTCCTGTAACTGTACTTATGTTTTCATATCACAATATATATAATATAAATCTTAATCATTTTGTCTGGGGCTGGTGGTGTCAGCTGCCTTTGACCCAGTCTTTTATTTTGATTATCTGACTTGTGACTTGCTCTGCAGATACGATTCTAACAGTAAGATCAGATAAAGCTGGAGCAAAGAATAAAGTCCACGCTGTGCAAACACTGCAGCCTGACAGGACTCAGTTCATTTAAGCCTTCCAGCCATTGATGTTTTTAGTCTAAACAGGTTTTATCCAAATGAGCTGTGGACCTGCAGCAGCCATCGTAACACTAACATGTAAAACTATCACTGCGGGGACGAGTAACAAACAAAAGATTCAAGTAAATAAAGAATAAGACAAAAGACTGTAAAAATACTGCTGTGTCATGCTAAAAAGTCACAAGCAAACACTCCACACTGAGGTTTGCATCACAAAGTAATCAGCTCCAGTAGAAACACTCAGAGCTGGGTGACCATTAAAGGGAAGCTTTCGAGAGAGACATGAATCATTCATGAGTTCGCTGATTATCTTGGAGATGAGTGATTCATTCAGCCTTGTCCTCTGAGCCTGTGCTGATAGCAACAATGCATAAGGTTGAAAAATGTACTCTCACATGTGCAGACACACCAACATGGACACACAATCACCTGCATGTGTGTTAAATAAACGTTAGTAGACACAAAATATTCCTCAGAATCTACTGCTAATCTCTAGTGGCTTTTGACCTTTTAATCACAAACAGATTAAAGAAGATTAAGGAATGAAGAATGTTGGGCAATGCTTGGATTAAACAGGAACTGGTTACAATCACAAGACAAAGAAACTGACCAGGACTAAAAAATAAAATAAAAGAGAACTGAAAATACACACTGCCTCCAAAAATGAGACTGAGCTTTTGTGGTTTCTGCATGTTTGTTAGTTGATCATCTGAGAGTTATGTGAGCTTTGATGTGCCTCTACTCCACATGTTGACCCCTAATGCTAGTTTTTGTAATTCTGAAATTGCTGGACAAAGGACAGTGGACAAAGGACAGCAGTCTTGCGTCAGTGTTTCAAAATTCATCTGTCAGAGATTAGACAGATCCCCTCTCAAAGGTCATCAAAGAGGGAAGTGACAATAAAATCCTGATAGAATGTGAACGCTGACCTTGTTACATCAGACACATGCAGACACACACTGCCCTTTCCTCCACCACACCCCTCACACACACACACACACACACACGCAGCATGCAAAAGTACCCGCGGCGATGGCTCCTATGAGCGGCTGGATGGTGACAGCCCAGGGGTAGTTCCAGGCCCCGATGATGAGCACCAGCCCCAGCGGCTCCGGCTGGATGAAGACGGTGTCTGAGATGGTCAGCAAGTTCTTCCCCACGGGCCGAGGAGCAGCCCACTCCTTCAGCTTCTTGATGGCGAGGCCTATTTCGCCCTCCAGACCCAGAGTCTCGTACATCTGCGTCCCCACCTCGCTCTGGAAGACAATAATATTGGACATGCTGATGTTCTTGGTTTTTTTTAATGGTATATTTCATTCTAAAAGCTGTTTGCAAACCCAAAAAGTTTCATAAGAACTTGAATTACATCCTTTGTGGAGATTTTAGTGTGGTTTATATTCTACCTTCTACGTCATTTTTTTAAACCTGTTTCACAACTGTTGTCTTTTGAGATGTGATTTGTTTTTGAGTGTCTTAGATTCTTCTGTAAAAAAGATCTTATTCGTTTTTTTGTTCATTTGATTCTGTTCTTATTTTCTAATCTGTCAAAATGTTAGACATCTAATGTCTGTCGAGATTAAGGTTTTTGAGCTGTGGAAACACCAGGATCAACACTGAAAAGAAGAGCAGGAGTTTATTGATCTATCTCTGACAACAGCCCCTTTTACACTGCTTGTTCGAGGTGGGAATATCACCGTCATGCCACCTTACCGTTCTTTACATAAGATGCAATTGCAGAATGAGGAGACCGAGTGGTCTTGCCTTTAATCCACCATGGGAGGTAGTAACAGCGCAGAAACGATGTCTCTATTAACAGGCATAACTGGCAGGATGGGACCATGGGTAGGATGGGTGTGACGTTTTGATGACAAGTCGAAATTCTGGAAATAAAGATATCCTGGAACTCCTTACCCTCCGAGCAGAAGATGAGATCAGCTGCCATATAAAGCCCAGTGTACACTGTACGATTTTGGGCTGTCGCAGTTGAAAGATGACCAGTGTGAAAGAAAAGTGGCGATATCTTCGGTTGTGGCTCTAAAACAGATGTCCTATGTCATATAGTGAGAGAGATTCAAGAACGTCCGTTGTCGTGGTCTCTGATCAAAGACAGCCTGGGATAAAATTTTGGCAATGTCAGATTGTTACGATCTACGTCTACTAACCAACCAATAAAAATGCAGCATGAAATGATGCACAGATCAGCATGACTTTGCTAAATGCTAATAAATACTTCCACCTCTCGTTGCAAAATTGGTGTGCCAAGTTGGCCTCGTCTCCCCAGCCACGACCGCGGCCACATTCTCCTTCTCCTCCTGTTCTTCAAACTTTTTTCGACACTCATAAATGCACAGTGTCACACAGTGTAGCTTGCACTAAACTTAAAAGACAGATGAAATCTAACAGTCTGTAGGAGGCCTTAGAGGGGGAGTAAATGATTGTCTGTGCAATTGTTATTGCCACTGCTTTTGTTTATAAAGCGCTGCTGACATGTATGTTGTATGTCACACTAGAGGCAGATGCTGTTGTGTTTTATGTCACGCCTCTTTTGGCTCTGCGATGCTGGCATGCTGTCTAGAACCACACACTGGAGGGGCATGATGCCACGGTTGTTTGGTTCTGTGCAAAAACGCAAAGGTGACATACAGAAGGGACTTCTTAGCGGCCCTATTGCGTAATCTTTGTGCAAAAAGGGCATGTGTCTGATCCTTATGTCGTGTAGATGAAACCATGAAAACCTGTAATAATCACTATTTACAGTTTGTATATAGAATCTAAACGACTAGGAGCTAATTGCCTGTAGCTCAATTTAACAAACGAAGAAACACAAACGTCTGAGCCAACAAACTCAAATTAGTTTTATTCTCAGACTCCGACTCGCAAGCTTGTCTGAGACCAGGTATCAATTATTTTGGACACCGAGGAAGAACCACTCACTGCTCACCTTATTGAGGTCTTTCTTGATGGCATCTGAGATCACGCTTTGTTTCTCAGTGAATAACCGCTGCAGGTTTTTCAGCTGGCGGATCCGATGCTCTAAACATTTGGACCTGCCTGTTTCAAAGGCTTTCCTGGCGCGAGCCACCGCCTGCTGCTCCCGGGACATCCTAGGAAAAAAAGAAACAAAAAACAGACAGATAGTTTTAGTCTGCTGTTCCGAAACATTGATCAAGTTAAGTACAATAACTGCCTTTGATTTCTTAAACATGTGAAAGTTTGCAAGGAAAAGTTGCTCCATTTTTTTTTTGAACTCTTGTCTGGTCCATGGACACTGAAACTGTTTAATCATTTCATGTGATTGGCTATAGACCACACACTGTAGAAAATAAGTGATGCATTAATCAATAATGAAACCGATTATTAGTTTTAGCCCTATTACTGTTGCATTAATTAATGTTTCAATTATTTCCTGTTTAATCAAGAAATAATCAGAGGATGCGAAAAAAAAAATGCCAATCACAATTTCCCAGAACAAAAGCTTGAGTTTTTAAATGTTTTGTTTTGTCTAACAAACAGTTCAAATCCTAAATGTATTCAATGGAGCTGGAATCAGACTATTTTAGCAGTTTTTTGTTTCATTAAAGGACTCATAAAGACAAATCTTTTATCAAAATAGTTTTCTGTCAATCAACTACTTTTTGCAGCTATAATCCGATATGAGTGAATCCCTTAATACTTTTGATAGTTTTAGTACATTTTGCATTTTGTACTTGATGCAACAGAATTCATGACTTTTACTTGAAGTATTTTTCTACATTGTGTCAGAGATAGTTTTACTTTTAAATTGTGATGTGACAGGCAGTTGTCCAAATGACACACAAAAATTATGTTTTATTATATTACTCTTATCATTATACACATACTTTAACATATCCATATTTTTCTGTTTTTTTATTTTATGATTAAGTTTTTGTTTTTGTCTTGATCTGGGTGATGATTTGATTTGTAATATTGGCCTTGTCTTAGTCCTGTCTTGGTTTTGTGTTGCTTTTTATTTCAATTGCTACTAATACTTTTGATTAATCTTTACTGAATTGGACAATATTTTTTTAAACTGTCCTTAAGTGTCCATTTTGAAAAAAAAATACAGATTGAGGGAAAAAGATAGTTTTACTTGAGTTCAACATGTAAATAATTCTTGGACTGATGCAACAGTATATTGCTTTTTAATAAAAGCAGTCAAACCACTGGACGCTGAGCCTGAAGGAAACCAGTTCAGCCAATAACCTCTTTGCAGTGGTCCAGTTTAAATGCCCCTTGCTTGAATGGTAGCCTGTTGTCTGCGCTGCTCTTTGTTTATAGAAAACGGTGAATGTGTTATAATAGGATTGTAATAGGAAACCTCTATGAGAAACAGCAACTGGGTCAAAGTTAAAGGTGCAGTTAAACATACAATAAACCGTAATAATGACATCCGCGCAGGTCATACTGTAGCCTACAGTTAGCTTGACATTACACCATTATAACTTTGTTATTGAACTTAAATAATTCTGCAGTTATGATTTAACATCTTCCTAATATGTAGCAGTAATAAATCGGTGTTCTGACAGTTAACGGGGCTGTTTTTCTTTACACATTTATGATGTTTATCGGGTCGTTTTCGGCGAACTTTCCACAGTTTCGTCCGTCGCCGAGCCGTTAGATCGACTGTCTTAAAACAACAGCGAGAAAACGCTACAAAAATGGTTTTGTTTAATTCCTACCTGATTTCTTGGAGTTACGGTTGATGTCTTGAGATGCCTCTCGGGCTTGGTGGTGAGACAAGCAGCAGCAGAGGAGCTGAACAGCGGAGAGACCCTGCTGTCCTTCGCCGTTAGGTCACACCCCTGCAGGGGGAGGACCGAGCTGCCGCCGCGGGGTTAGCTTTAGCCGCATTAGCCTCATGTTTCCATGGCAGTGAATCCCTCAGTTACACCACTTTAGTCCTGGCTAAAAAAAAAATAAAAAATCACATTGACTCAATAAACTACCATGACCATTTGTTTCAAATTCTCCAATCCAACATTTCTCCTATAGTTACACAATGAGGTCGACCTTTTAACTTTTCACGTTAAATAAGTTAGGGACTGTGCTTTATTTATCGGGGCAGTAGGGTGGCTAGGATGGTGATGTGGTCCTACAATGATCACCCTAAAATAACATAAAGGTATTTAAGGGTATTTTTTGTGATAACATTATGCTTGGTGATATGACAAAATACTTATGTATATATTAAAAAAGGAATTATGAATTATAAGAAAAAAATTGCAACAAAATAATGTATAAACACAAATGCTAACATTTTACATATATACATATATATATATATATATATATATATATATATATATATATATATATATATATTTCTGATCATAATAAACTGCCTGCTTTTGGGATTTTTTATTGAAAAAACATGAATTATATCATCCATTTATTGGTTTTGGGTTCTGGGAATAAATAAATATAAAAAACAGCTATTTAAAGTTGAATGTTCCCCTACGCCAAATCAAAAACCACAACTCCCTCCCAAATGCTTAAAAATGATTTGAAGTGTCTTTCCCATTTTGCCACACTCCCTCCCCTCAGCATTAACTAACAGTCCCTTAACAAACACAAACACACACACACACACACTTGCGTACATAATAGTTCAGTCAATAATTTATCAAGCTTTGTTGTCCCTGATCCTTGCTTTTATATCAATTTCTGTGTAAGCCGACATGAGAGCGATGCAAACAAGTCAAATTCCTTGTATGTGTACACACACTGGGTCCATAAAGATGATTCTTGTTCTGATGTTTGCACTGCACTTTGTCTGTTAACATTAGCCATTACCCAGGTACACCTTCACAGAGCAGCTAGCCTGGCTATTGACTCTAGTCTGGTGTGTGTGTGTGTGTGTGTGTGTGTGTGTATGACACATCTGATGTATAAAAATCCTTGAATAACATTTTTAAGTTGAGTATCATCATCATCAAAAGCAAAGATTTAAAAGAATGAAAAGTAGAGTATTATTATCGAAATAATTAGATCAAAATAAATCAGAAACAATTTACTCGTAAGAGAAGTATAAACTAATATCAAAATCAACAATGATATCAAATGCAGTATTTATTCAGCTCTCTGTTGTGGATTTAGCCCTCTCTTATCAAATGCCAGCAGTCGCACTTCAGCTTTAAATCTCAGCACCATGTGAAGTATCTGACATGATGATCCAGTCTGATATTCCTGGAAATCCTGAATTTTATTCCTGTTCAGGGGTGAAATCCCGTCATCTCTCCAGTAAAGCTAAAATCAGAATAAAACCTGAGTCAAGGAGTTTATTTATTTAATTAATCAATTTTATGTTTATTTTAATAAGGACATGTCCCCCGATGCCATATACCAGACTCTATAGCTCATGATAGTTTGCAGCACGTGTCAACAGGAGAAAAACACAACACCAAACATAAACAGTACACAAAAGTCACCCTTGTGAAAGAGTCAGAAACATGTTGATCTGATTTAGATCTCTTTAGAGCTGCACTTTTTTCAATTTGGTAAAACTTCGTGTGAATAAATACTTCCCTATGACTTAAAATGTGTTTAGAAGAGTGCTTCTTTAAATAATATCTGTAAAATCTTTACCTCATTAGACTATATATATATGTCACCACTGACGTTTTGTATCCAAACACTATTACAGTACACAGCATTATGTCTTAATGTACAGAGAGCTGACAGTGACAACTTTTTGGATGGCTATAAGTATTCAAAGTGTCACCCGGGTGTTTCATCCTCATTTAGACTGTTTTGTCTACATAATAAATTTATTTAATTGAACAAAAGCTGAAAACCACAATTTCCTTCACGGACTTTCTGCTGCTCTCTGAACTTTCATCCAAAGCTGAAGTCACACCGACCTGCTACATCTCAGTGCTGTAAACTCTGCTGACAGAATATTTCAGCTTCTTGTCCTCGGCATTCCTCCTGAGCCGTAATATCTGTTTATTTTGTAACTATAGCTGCACTAAATCATGCTTCCTGCTTTCCCTTCCTTCCCTTCTGAGTGGTTTGCTCTTTTATCCAAAGCCAAACTGGAATCACACTCAGCTTCTATTTCTCAGATCCAAGAAGGGTTTTTACAGCACGGGACACGCTGCGAGGAGTACCCTCCTCATCTCAGCCACGCAGCACACTGGATCAGGCCCAAAAATCTCTCAGGCTGACAGGAAATGTGGACGGAGCTTCCACATCAAACAGCAGACTGAGGAATGGTGTTTGTGTATTGTGAGGGAAGGAGCGAGGATGTAGGTGAGGGAGAGGAGAGCACAGCGTCATTCACACCTGAGTGTCAATCCTGATTTCTTAGAGAAAAGTGTGGACACAGAAGACCAGCATTTCTCTGTGTGCACACCTGAGCTTGTGATGTATAAACTGCAGCATTCAGACACAGAAAGGACAGTTTGTGTATTGTGAGGTTTGTTTTTTTTTAAAGTAAGATTAGTATTTTGAGCCCATATAAACTTGAGCAAATTCACTTAATTTATTTTAAAAACTTGGGAAGAATGCAATGAGCAACAAAGGGAGGAATGACCCAAAAATTAACTAGAAATTTGTTTAAATAGTACAAAAAATTAGAAAGAAAGAAACAAAAAAATCACAAGCAAACAAGAAATGACAAAAAGACAAAAAAAAGTATAACTCTGTAACATAAAAGTAAATATGTAATTGTGATAATTATGATTATGATTATGATTTTTTCCCCCTAGAAATAAGTAAAAAGTACAATTACCTGAAAATTATGAAATAAATAAAGAAAGAAAGAAAGAAAACAATAACTAAACGGAAAGAAAACAATAACAAAACGGAACGCAAACAATAATAAAACGGAAAGCAAACAACACTTGACGAAAAGTCCTTTAAAAATTCTATAATTCTGTCATATAATTTTCAATATGTAATTATGAATATAGTTTTTTCCCTAAAAATTAGTAAAAAGGACAATACAATTACCTGAAAATTACCATATATATAGTTTTTTTTGTTTGTTTTTTTTTTTTAAAAATCCCTTATAATTTCCCCCCAGCTTTAATAAAATAATTCTCTATATAATCTGTATAATAATAATAATAATAATGATAATAATAATAATAATAACAAGAAGAAGAAGAAGAAGAAGAAGAAGAATGGGTCTAAATTGACATGCATGTCAATGATCATTTTTAGTGTTTAACCACAATTATTATTATTTTTATTATTTATTATTATTATTATTTATTAATTTTTGTCCCATACATATATAGATAGATGACAAACTAAGGGGAAAAAGAACATAAAGCCTCTTGAAGTAGGTCAAGTCCCCAAAACAGAAGTGTCTGAGCTCTACTTGAGGGGTTAAACCAAAATGCGTTCCATCATTTGGTGTTTCCATGATGGTGAAGGAGAGTGTTATCATACATACCCTGTGTGGGAAGAATGTTAGTTAGTTATAATTCTCTATTTGTTTTTATTCCCCTTTAATTTGTCACCTGACTGTGTACTCAGCTACTGTATCTGTCTGGGTTGTGTAGGCCCATTACTTTCATTACATTTTTTAATGTTTGTAGTCTGAACAAAACCTGTTATATTGCTGAGGAATTATGTTGTATTTGGAATATAACATGACTGGCAGACAGATAGATAGATAGATAGATAGATAGATAGATAGATAGATAGATAGATAGATAGATAGATAGATAGATATAGTGTGTTGATGAAACTATACTTTAAGTGAAATCCGTTTTTATGCGTTACATTAACATACACTGAACAGGACTTCTGTACTATACACACTTTAGGTCAGCTTAATTATTTAAACTTAAGATATTTGCACTGCGACTCTACTTCTAAAAAACTGTACAGTCCCTCCGTTGCACCTTTTGTACATACTTTTTGTGTCCTTTATATTCTACTTTGTCATTATATATATTTGAATTGCTTCTAAATTTTATGTTCTATTCTATATAAATTCACTACTTCATTCTTCATTTATGTTAATTGTTTTGCACCAAAACACCAAGACACATTCCTTGTATATGTGAATGTACTTGATAATAAAACTAGATTCTGATTCTGATTTTATTAACTGGTCTAATGCTGCCACCCAGTGGCTTATTTACACCTCTCACGCTTGTGTCTCAAAAGCAACAAATATTGGACGCTGGACTGACTTTATACATCAGAATAAGAAAAGGGACTTATTGCTAAGTAGGCTTTCACTTACAAATAATTTGCTTTTGTTTTTAGTGCATACATTAGACACAAAAAAAACATATAATGAGGAATAAAAAATAAGGTAAAGTACTGAAACACCCTTGAACTTAAATGTAGAATAGAATATGTAAAAATAGAGTCGAGATACTTCAAAAGTACTGCAACATAAAAATATGTACAATTTAGTATCTGCAGTTTTACAAAAAAAACTCAAAGCAGGGTCTGTGCAAAAGTCCACATGCCTGTAGAAAAAAGTAACAAAAATATATTTTAATACACTGGAAATATCTATAAATCGTAAATGCCAAATACAAGAGTAATTACTCCATCTGATTTGACGCTTATAAACTCTATAACCATTACTCCATGTTTCTGTTTGACAAACATATTCAGTTTCAGGGGTCACTGAGGCTCTAGCAGCACGTGACCCTGTTTCGGCAGCCCATCAGTTTTTCGGTTTCGATATAATTGTTGTCCTAATGTGAATCATGTGACAGTCAGCAGCAGTTTGAGTTATGATCTTAATGGTCTATTGTTGGCGGATGTAGGAGTAAATGAGGAATACTTTACTGCAGTTATGAGCCAATCATCGGTGTTAATGCCTCATCTTCAGTCTGTTATGGCTCCAAAATCACGTGCTCTCCATATGACCACACCTGACAAGACATAATCACCAAAATGCATACATGTCAATATTTGAAGAAAAAAGAAAAAAAAAACTTAAAGCAATAAATACACACAGTTCACTTTAAACCATTTTTATGTCTTAGTTTTTAGCGATGTGTGTGAGACTTATATTTAGAAATTTAAATTTCCGTTTCTAATGGCCCATACACTGTGAGTCTGACACCAGCCTGGGAACTGGCTGCGCACTGGACTGTGCGTTATCCGGTGTTTTGATGTCTCGATCGGTGGAAACGCAACCGACCAGGAAGGAGAAAAAGTAGCCTGATTTGTCACCTCGACACAATACACTTCCACTATCCACACACACAGTTTTTCCTCTGATGCGCACCAGGAGGCAGAGCGCTGTGGAGGAGAGGATGTGCCTCAGACTGAAAAGTGTGACTGTTGTCTTACCTGCCATGTCATTAGCCTTGTGTTACCGAGCCAAACATGTATTTATTTTATTTTTAATATTATTATTAAATGACTTTGGGAGTCTAAAACCAAATAGATATTTTACCCAAACCCCGCGCGCCAAGGGCTAAGTGAAGAATTTCCATCGAGCACTTGAAAAGATGTTTAATAAATGTCTATTACATGTCTATTTTACTGTAGACGTTTACATTTATTTGTCTTCAGACGTTTAGATTTTGGTTATTCAAGGATGAAAAGTTAAAGTTCAGGACATCTATTTTAGCCCAATTAAAACAGCAAACAGGATATGTGTAGGCCTATGTAACAAAACTAAACATTCATAGTGTAAACACGGGGGTATGCAGTACTTTTGTAAGTTATTTGCAGGGTTTTCCATTTTTAATATATTTAATGATTATTTCAATATATGGTCTACAATCGGCGATGAATTCTGGTCTATAACAACAAACAACGTGGAAAAGATGTTTAAATGTAGTCTATTACTCCGTGGGATAAAAAAACAAACATATTTTGTCATTTTATACTCTCCAAACTTATATATTATAGTCTAGAAATGATCTTAGATGCAGATATTTCCCAGAGGATGTCAGTCTAGTGTGACCCTCACACTCCTGCAGAACAGGACGAGCTCAGTCTGGGCTAAATGGGCACATTAATGGGTCATCACCTATTAGCCGGACAGCCGTTAATAGGTGTGTAACACATCAAAGGCACGCGTTTGTGAGGCTTGACCAAATCCACGGAGCTGTGCAGAAGGGTGGGGTGCAAGGGGGTCGTTTTGTGTCTGTCAAGCGAAGTATAAAAGCCTCTGGTGTCCTGCTTTTCACCACTGTCGAGGAGAGACTTGAGTGAGCACACTCCCTCTGGCTCTGTGTTTTGAGAAGAATGGCATACGGGTTGGATTTTGCAGGTAACCTTCCGGAGATGAACACGTTTTACTCGGGACATTATTGGCCCGCTGCGCGCCTGGATATGAACAACAACGACGATTACGCACAGGACTCCAGCAGAGGTAAATGACTGAATACCTTTATTTTGTTACACTTAGACAACAGCTAAGGGGAGATAATGCCAACATTTTCTCGTTTTTTGTTTTTGATTGTTTAACGCTTTGAAATGTGATCTAATTGGCTTTTTCTTAAAAAAAACAAAAAAAAACAAAGGAGGGAAAGAAAAAAAATGATCAAAAAAGCTTAAAAGCTTTTTTAAAAAATATGTTATAGAATTATTATTAATTTTATTTTATTTTTTTAATTTATTCAACATAAAGAAATGTCACATAGAAAACACAACACAGAGGAGATGATCAAAATAAATTCAAATACGTATCATTCCTTTGGCCTTTTCATGTCCATCCTCAACAAGTCTAAGTATATCCTACTTCACAGAGGTCCCTACTAATTCAGCATATACCTCTAACTTTACCATTATAGTCTAATGAAAAGAGTACAAGAAATATATGACAAAACAGTAATAATAATGGTTAAATACAAAGTAAAATGAAAAACAAAACAGAGAGTTAAAGGAGAAATTAAAGATATGCTTAAAAAGCAAAAACAAGTGAATTATATCAAAGAACATTTTACAGGTCATTTACTTTTTTCCCCACTTTTGTTGTGCTGTTTTTTTGTATAATTTTGTTGTACTTTTTTTTTTTCAAATACATATTTGGGTTATTCCTTTTTAAGTTGCTCCTTGCCTGCTTCTGATGTTTTTGAAAAAGATTAAGCCACTTTGCACAGGTTTCAAAGGGTTAAATATTTCAGAGTTTTACCATGTCCTTGAAAGTCCATCTATACACACACATCTCCAAATTTACTGTCTCACCTAAAAATGTGTTTAATTGCAATTCAGAAGTCAGAAAAACGAACAAGTAACTAACATTTTGCCCTCTCCCTGCAGTGCGTCATGATGCTCCCCACAAGATGCGCTCGGACACCCAGCGTCGCCGGAAGCGCACGACCTTCAGCAAGGCACAGCTGAGCGAGCTGGAGAGGACCTTCTCCATCACACAGTATCCGGACATTAAAATCAAGGAGTCTCTTGCATCTATTACTGGGCTTCCAGAGTCTAAAATCCAGGTATGACATGTGCTTCACAGACTTCCCATGCGTAATTTTGTATAATGCTCCAGTGTGCCATTACAAACGAATAACCGCATTTCATTCTTTACAACAGGTCTGGTTTCAAAATCGACGCGCGCGCTATTTCAAGAGCAAGAAACCAACCAGAGAGGTCCCCAGACCCTCCACAGTCAACCCTCATCATGAGTTGTCCTACACTCAAAGTCCCAGTCCACTTTTACCCCAGATGACTCCGTCTTTCCATGCTGCCAGCTTACCGTCCCCACCAGGCTACCCTGCTCCAAGTCTACCTCAGTCCACCAGGCTCTCAAGCATCCTGGGTATCCAGGCCATGTCCCTGCCCGCACCAACATCCCCTGTCGCTGCCGACCAAGCTACATCCAGCTCCCCTTATGGTCTCCAAGGACTACCCGATGATCACTACAGTCAAACTGCAAACTTCACTGATCACTGCCGGGACGTGTTCCCACATAGCGGGCTCAGTGAGTGGGATCTCACAGAGGACTTTGAGGCTTTCCTCAGGGGTGCACAGGGACCCCAGCCTGAGGGGAGCCGCTGCGCTGCGGTCGGACATCCTGGACCCAAGGAGAGCGTCCCAGACCATCAGAGCTTTTCCAGCACACACGAGTCCTTGGACGACCTGTCCAATTTGTGCTTTCAGGACCTGGGCGATTTCAGTCTGTCGGATTTAGACATTTCAGCGGCAATGATAGATTATCTTTTGGGTTAAGTGATGAAAGAAAAAAAGGCTATTTAAAACCACATTGTAAATAAAGCTGTAACAGCTAGACCAGAGATACTCAACTTGCTTTGCTTAGGGGCCATAAAAAATGACAGGAGGCCAGTGGCCAGTAGCAGCAGCCCCATACCTGATTTTAGGACTTTAGGACATTTCTAGGATTTTAGGACATTTTTAAGGGTTTTAGGATGTTTCTAGGATTTTAGGACATTTCTAGGATTTCAGGACATTTCTAGCATTCCAGGACATTTGCAGAATTTTGGGACATTTGTAGGATTTAAGGACATTTCTTGAATTGTAAACATTAGGGGCATATCCTCCACTGACACTATTTTTTTGATAAACAAGCTCTATTTTTATGCAGTTTTATACACCCTGGCACCTTATGTAGCCTATGCTAAAAATACAAAAAAAAAATGTAGATCACTTTATTTTTACTTCAAATTAAAATACGGTTGGAGGGGGCAACCAGTACACTATCAGGGGCCAGATTTAGCTGTAAGTTGAGTGTCACTGAGCTAGACTATTTATGGTGAGACTTTCCTGAAGAAAGGACTTTCTGAGGTGAATTAAATGTATAGATTAAGTTATTTACAAAGTGTACATAAATTTTACGAATTAAAATATTAACTCTGAAATTGTGTGTGGTTTTCATTCATAACGTCTACTGTCCTCCTCGTCATCACGTGGCGCCGTGGCTTAGTTGGTTAAAGCGCCTGTCTAGTAAACAGGAGATCCTGGGTTCGAATCCCAGCGGTGCCTTTTCCTCGCAGGTTCAATGAACAGTGCTTGCAATAAAGCTACTACATTACACGGAAATGTTTAGTCAGACTGTAACAGCTTTTTTTGTTATCCTATAATAACAAGATACCACGGTAGCATGAAGGAAACATGCATCACAGTGGGAACCGGAAGTGATTTCCTGAGTGGTTTTCAGCTCGTTAAAACAAAATCGATATTAAAATGTTACACGTAAAGGTAAAACGAGTATTTGAGTAAGATATCTGGTCTCTACGGGGAGTCAAGCCTGCTAAAGTTCACTCAGTGTTACTCACAAGCTGCATAAACGCTGTTTTTGTTGACATGTTTGCAGTCACGAGCGCTTCTTCATTCCAGACTTTACGTTCGGTTTCGAACGTGGCTCAGCCAATCAGGAGTCGGTTACTTTTTGCAACCGAAAAAGTTGTCCGGGGAAGATCTGATGGAGAGGCATTCATGAACATAAAATACTACTACTACTACTACTACTACTACTACTACTACTACTACTACTACTAATAATAATAATAATAATAATAATGCATTTTATTTATGGATCGCTCTTCAGGACACTCAAAGACGCTTTATCACTCAAGCGATTTCAATAATATTCGTGACAAAGACCGAAGACAAAATAGATCAAAGAAAACAAATGGATTCATTGACAAATCTAAAATGAAAAAGCAAAACATGATATAAGACTGACTTTATTGTTTGCTTGTATTCAGGCAGCAACTATGCATCAGTGTTGCATGAATGCAAACAGAACACTGTAATAAGAAGTGTTAGAAATTATGTTGTGTGCATCCTACATGGAGACAGATGTAAAGTGAAATGCTCTCTTTTTTTTACTTTGTGTATTTATTAGCCCTCCCTTGTCCTCCCTTGCAGTCTTTTGTCCAGCAGATGGTGCCCCTCTTTCAAGAGCGCAACAGATGACAGGAGACGTCAGCAGGGAACAGGGTCACAGTTCAACACAGGCCAACAGTCTTTTATTCTTTGTAAAAATGTAGGTAAATATATTGACCAACAGTGGCCAGTGTGTGCAGGTACAGTTGTGTGTCAGAGAATTAACAGGTATATATCAGTGTGACCGTTTATGAAAACAAATTTGACTTTAAGACTTTGAACACTTTGAAACCTGGATCGACATCACTTTCTTTTATTACGTTCAGACGCCCTTTTACAAATGTTAAAACCTGTGAAACCTGAGCAAACTGGGTTAAAACATGGCTAAAAAAAAGTAGCGACTCACTTGGCAAGAGATGTTGAGCAAATTCTCCGCTGTGAGAATCCAAGGACAGAGGGTGTTGTGTGTTTTGTGTTGTAAAACCTTCAGAGGCAAATTGTAATTTGTGATAATGGGCTGTATAAATAAAACTGAAGTAAACATTTAAACTGATAATTGACCATTAACAAAATCTGATTTTTTAGAATTCGGCTTTGGTAGCTGGCAGGGTCAGTGTTAAGGTTATGGGTGTATTAATAGCAATCTAGAGAATTAATTTGTGTGTGTGTGTGTGTGTGTGTGTGTGTGTGTGTGTGCGTGCGTGCGTGCGTGCGTGCGTGCGTGCGTGCGTGTGTGTGCTCATTTTACGGACAAGAAGAAGATTAAGGCAGTCACAGAACTGAAATGTCAAGTTTATTAAATCATGCACAGTTTCAGCCTATCCACCTAAAATTAGACGGCACATCAGAGGGGGTATTTATTGTGAACAAAATGCAAACTACAAAAATAACACATGCTATTATAAGTCCATACTGTAATTGAGACTTGTCAACATGAGAGGTGCTTATAGTGAGAGTGAATTTCTGTTTTTTTTCTCCGGACTACGGACTCAGTCAGCTGGCCTATCTCTTCTCTGCCCTGGAAGCGTCAGGTGTCTCTTCATGCTCGCAGCCCAGCCAGTATTTGGCAATGGATCGTGGGTAAGGAGGGTTGGCAGAGTCCACACGTTTGGTCTGCAGATCCACTCTGAAGTATTTATCTGCCATCACAGAAAGAAAAAAAAACATACAAACCAAAGGGGGTTAAAGCAGGCAGCACAAAAAAATCACCCTTGTATGTTTTTGTTAGAGATTTCTATCCTGTTTAAAGGCATCTTGACCTAAGGATGAAAATGGCTTCATACCTCTCTTGAAAAAATACACATTTTGGACAGGGGTGCTTTTGTGCTCCTGCGTGGTGGTCTCGCTAAAGATGTCGCTGTAATCGCTATAGTCAAACAAGTCATCATAACCCCACAAATCATCAAACAACACGTGGCGACTCAGCCTTCTTCGCTGTGCACGCTTCTTGCTGGGCCTCCCCCTCCAACTGCTGCGCCTCCTTGTTTGACGAGGAGAAGATGGCGTAGGTTTGGGACTGAGGTAGACTCGTCCCACCATGGCAGCATCTACAGGGGGAATGATACCCTGCCAGTCCCTGCTGGTGAAACGAGGGCCTGTGTGGGGACTGCTGACTGAATGAGGAGGGAAAATAACAGGTGATTAAAGACAAACAGATATGTAAATACACAAAAAAGCACAAAAACACAGCTGAGGCTTACTTGGGCTTCCAAAGAGCTCTATGAAGAAATCCTCCCATGTCTGATCACAGAAGAGATCCGTGTATCGTGTGAACAGCACAGACGGAGAGGACCGGCTCATGTGGACACATTCCTCATGAGAAGGCTGGTGCTTGAACTCATACTGGTAATATTTGTCCCCTGAAGACAGAGACAAACACATAAACAGCAGACATTTTGATATGTCACAGAAAATGCAACTGGCTCTATTTAGAGTTTGGATTGTCAATTTTAGGTTACTAGAAAGAACATTGTGGACTCTCTGTATGTAAATATAAACAGCTCATTCTAAGCTACCCCCCCCAACAAATCGTATTTTCAAGTAATTATAAGCTACTGAAAGCGTAGATCTGAAATTATATTACATATCTGCCAATATATCCCCCTAAAATCCTACATACTGGACCTTAAATCTTTCAGCTGATGAAGGTGAGACTAATAGAAACTACTTAACTGCTGGATAGCATTTTTTTTACATCATGCAAGCTTTGTTTATTATTATTGGAGTATAAGTATTAAGTTGCATGAAATGGAATCACTTCAATAAAGTACAATTCACTCAAAATTGTACTTGTATAAAGTACTTGAGTAAATATAATATTTCCACCACATGTGGATTTGCAACCCCGGGGTTGCGGCCCCCAAGACAAACCGCAAAATAATTGACAACATAAAATAAAAGAGAAAAGTTAGCTTGCAATGGCTGATACTGTTTTCACTTGTAAGTCTGTGTTCGTGTGTGTCACCATGACAAAATGTGGTTCTGGTTACCATTGTTTTTCTACCACAGAAACCAGTTTGAGGATTGATTGATGCTCAAAAGAAGATGCAGATATGAAACTTTACAGGTGTGTACTTGAGACCAAAATGAAGGCAGCATCTTAAGATGGGTGTGGTCTGAGAAAGGGGGGCAGAAGAAAGGGGCTACGAAGTTGGGAAGGAGCCACTGGTCTTCTCTTTGCTGCCATGTTGCACAGAGGAATAACGTTACAGTGATACAGACTGTCAGCATCCGTCAGCCCGTCCACCATGTTCACGCCTATTCGTTTTGAAAGAAATGGGGAAATTGCAACGTTGGTGTCAACTCTATCACTCAGTCATGGAGTTGAGCATTTATGTGGCTGCCCTGCATGCTGTGATGGGGCCGACAATTCATAAAACATTGCTGTTTTAACTACTTGGAAAATATCACACTATCTTACAAAAGTACCTTTGAAAAAGTAGGCTTTTTCTTTGCCACGGTGACTTGGTGCTGGTATGGCAAACGCAGCATCAACGTCATTTGGTATGGCATCAAAGCCGACTGAAATGTCTCGCGGATAGTCCTCATCCAAGACATCGCCGTCAAACCTCCAGTACTTGTTCCCCTTAAGGAAAATAAAAACAAAACTGAAAGCAGTGAGGTTTTATAAAGGGGACAAAGAAAATGAAAAATCAACACTGTATATGGTTCTTTGGGGTTTTTTTCACAGTCAAGTGTTTGTTAGCATGAAAACTGATTTTAATGGTTAATAAACTGGATTCCCATGTAAAGAGCAGCCGTAACTGACTGGGAATCTTAATAAAAACTCTCAATGTTCCCGGACTCTGGAGCAGTAGAAGTTTCTACCTTAAAGATGTAGGACTTTCCCTGACAGTTGATGCGTGTGAATGCAGCGTCGATGGGTCCAGAGATCCCCCACACATCCTGGATGAGTTTAGGGTAACCAGGAAGCATGGACTTGTCATCCAACTCAAAGAAGTATTCACCTTGGAGGAAAAGTAGCCATTAGATTAGCGTTAGAAGGACTGAATCCATTTTATTTAACCAGGATAATCCACAACATTTCAACTGAAAATTAAAAAATATCATGTAAATGATGTCCAGATTTGAGAAACTGTACATAATTAAAGGATGGAAATACTTTTGGACGTCCAGGTTTACCTCTAAATGCAAAGATCGACCCGTTCTTCAGCTGCAGAAAAGCATCAAAAGGTCGAGCGCTGCAGGGCGCTGCGTCAGGGTCTACAGCTGGGGTGGGCTCCTGTGTGGTGGTGGGCTGGGGAGAGGCGGGAGTGGTTGCTGCAACTGTGTTGAAAGTTGTTATGAAAGTTGTTGGTGTGCTCAGGGGAAGAGTCGTCACTGCTTCTGTTACTTCATCTCCTTCCTCGAAGGTATCTCCACGAGCAACTGAGGGCGAAACAGAAGTGCCTCAGTAAAATTTACTGATTTACAAAAGCCAAGAACGTAATTCATTACAAAGAAAATAGTTTATTCAGTGAAATGGTAATATTTGACTGACTTTTTTTAGGGCAGACGGTGTCAAAGTCCCCACAGCAGCTTCCATAGTACACACACATGTTGTCACACTGACATTTCCTCTGCGATGCAAAGGAGCCACAGCGACCCACACAGGACTCTGTGGAAATGCAGGTTGTTTGTTTCAATGTTGATGTAGACTTAGCCATTTAGAAACCAGTGGTGGAAGAAGTACTCATGTCCTTTACTTCATTTAAAGTACATGGCGATGCAAAAAAACAAAAAACTCCATTGCAAGCAATCTAGTGCAACAGTAACTAGAGATTTTAGCCAAGTGGTTCCCAACCTATTAGAGCTCCTCCAGTAGTCACAGGATAAATCTGTGGGGTCATGAGAGGAGAAAAAAAACAAAAAACTAAATTCTGCCACACAAGTATTCCTCAATTTTCTGAAATATTTTCTTTTTTGTGTGAAATATTGGAATTTTTTAGTAATCAACAGAGTCAGAGGCTGTAAAGGTTGAGAATCACTGATTTAATTTTTAATAGTGTGAATATTTTGTGTCATGTGTAAACATTTAATCTGAAAGGTAATTACAGCTGTCGCGGAGTTACAGTAAGTAGCATAACATGGAAATACTCAAGTAAGAATCTGAGAACTGCATTTTAGTACTATACCTCACTTCATACTTTAGATGCACAAAATCATGCACCAGACTCAGAATAACACCAAGAACTCATCATACTTTGAAATACAGGGTTCATTTTTGTATATGTAAGTCTTTGTGATGCCACAACGCACACAGGTGCTTTTTTACTTTTTTCAAGTAAAAACATACTGAACGAATCTATGCTGACGACACAATGTATTAAACACCCCTTAAACAGAATTTAAAAAGCAACTATTTTCATCAAACGCAAAATGTCACTGTTTTCTTAAGTGCACATCCACTGCATGGTGTATGCATCGAAAAATACGTGATTATTACTTTACGCATTAAATAAAATCCTTAATAATAGGCTACACTGTGTTAATTATATAATAATCATACATTTTATATGTCAAATATCTCACCGCAGTGTAATTTACATGCATAAACACATTACAATGACAAGCCTCTAGTCTGTCTTTGCTTTTTAATATTTATTAAATGTAGCTGCATTCAGTGTTCATAAATAATATTTCCCTGAACTTCAACATTAATTAAATTGAAAAAAACACAATCTGTGGGACTCACCTTCCGCAGCAAAGACTGTGTCCAGCAGGAGGACGAGGCCCAGCAGAGCCGCTGCTGGCTTCATGACGACTCACAAAATATCCTGCTTTTACACGACAGTAAAGTAAAAATGTTGGTTTTGAATTCAGAAGGCAGCACTGCGCCTGTCTACACCAGTGAATTACAGTCAGATAATTTTGAGCTGAGTGCCCCACTTTGGGGTGCAGGACTGTGAGCAGATGATCAATAGATAGTTTTCAGTAGCTGTTGACCCCCGGGCATCTGCTCTCCTGATTGGTCCACATTCGGCTGTGATAATCATTAAACTGTGACAGCTAATCTCTGTCCTGTTTTTCCCTGAAACATCATGAACATGCTCACATTAAGGCACAAAATAAACCCACTGATTTACATTTATCAAATTTAAAACCCACCTGCAGCTTTTTTTTCAAGAAAAAATAGATAATCTTGTGTTGACGGCCTGTGTAGCTCAGATGCTTTTCAATAAGGCAAATGTTTAAAATGCAAAATTACAACCCAGAATTGATACTACACAAGTTTGCTATTGTTTTGTGAATCAGATATAAAGTGTGCATCTAACTTCTGGTCAAATGAGGCTCAAACATTGTGTAACCAGGTCAGCCTTTTTCCTCTTATTGATCTCTGGTGTAAAAAAATAACCCCAAAGTAAACAAAATGCCATCCTCCAAATGCATCCCTTAACACTAGAGTTCCTTTTTTTAAGAGCTACAATAAGACAAATTAAGTTTATAATTTTTTTAATCTGTGGAGTACCTGTTAATTTATTTTAGATCATGAGCAACAGATGATTGTCTGACAGATTTGGCACCATGGAGAGGGTGAAACCAGCACATCGCCATCATATTGAAAGATTTATTTATTTATTTTTGTATACAAACTCTTTCTGTCAAAGAGCGTCAGCATTTTTGTCGTCATCTGCACTCAGATCGATGCATTTCTGGCCCTGTAGTCAAGCAGTGTGTCAGCCAGTCGAAATAATGAAGTCTGCATTGTTTTAAAATCGATTTGTCTTCAGTGAAGAGCAGTGAAAACTGGTGAGGACAGATTAGTGGGGAGGTTGGACTTTGCTTTCTCAGTGTTGCTTGTATCAGTCAATGAGGATATTAATACTTGGGTTTCTGCCGTATCCTACTACTTCTTAGTAGTAAGTTAATAAGACATCAATTTTTCTCTACTTCTTTTAACCCCCACATCTCCAGTTTGTAGTGTGTTTTTTTTAGATCTAAAATCAAAGATGAGAGGACTCTGACGACATCATCAGGGTTATTTCTTCAGAGATTAAAAACTTCCTCCTTTACTCTTATAGTACATTGAATGTCATATGAAAATTTGGCATCCCTAAGTTTATAATATATGTATAAGTATGTATAATGGCATGTGGTGAAACATTTAGTGTGATTGGAGACATTTTGAATCCTCCATGCAAAAAATTAGACTGTACCTTTAATAAGTGATAAATTATTATTACAACTCAGACCAAATAATCTGTGCGAACTGAAGATTTTATATGCATATTCTCTCCATAGCTTCTGTCTATTAAAAGTTATATACCAAACACTCAGAGGCAAGAAGTACTTTGTCTCTAAATGTTTGAATTCAGACAAACGTGCAAGAACTGGTTAAAAAATGTCATCAAACTGTCCTAAAGGTAAAAGCAGTGCATGCATGTAGATGCATGCACTGCTTTGGGGAAAAAATTCACTTTTTCTGGAACATGCATAACCGTCTGTACAGCACGAGGTCAACAGGTGTCAGCAAAGCTTCTTTTATGTGGAAAAGTTCCCAACTCTCTATCACTTATAAGGCTGCAGAGGAAAGCTGTCAAAGTGGGTTGGGGACGACCCTCCTTCTGCATTCACGTGGATATCTCTGATGTCTGAGTTTGTGACTCTGGAAAAAAGAATTGGACTCTATTTGGATGGAAGGACTAAACTTTTTATGCGGAAATGGAATAAACTGTTGAACTCTCTAGAAACTAAATGTAATCTGTACTTAAGTGGAAAATAACTGGAAAATATTCAGAATTGTGGGCAGTGGGCATGAATAATTATCATTTAATTTCACCACATTGAGCCGTTATTTATTCTTTTTTAGATTTTTTTTTATGGTTGTATCTGAAACATTATTCTATGTATGTTGTCAGAAAACAAAAAAGCTGCATTCTCCATGTACATGCTTTCTGTGATACAACAAAAGCACTTTGTATTGATTTAATATGGTTGACAGGGTAAAACCAGCTGTTTTATGACTGAACTCCTTGGCCTTATCTCACAAAATAAGTTATAAAAACAACAGAGAGTTGTCAGTGATTTCTGTGTGTTGTGTAAGATCATAAATACTGATACTGTTATGGTATATTGAGATAGTTCTTGTTCCTGTGTTGCTCTTTATTGCTTTACAGACTTGTTGTAACATCTATACGCTCTTGTTTTCGGTCAATAGCAACCTGCCCTTAAAGCTGAAATACTTGTTGTTTTTAGGTTACAGTTTTAGCGTGCTGATACTTGATTCATTTCACTGACTTCTGAACGAAAGCTCCATCTCCATTCACATGCACACAAATGTATAAAACCCGAGTCCTTCACTAAAACATAGCGGAACAGTGGCACAAATAGGGAAGAATAATAAAATCAGCTAATTGATTCAGCAATGTCAATGATACAGCACAGTTTGCTTACATTTTAGCCACCACAAACATGAATTCAGGTAGTTAAGTCATCATGGGCTTGTGTTTGACTGCACTTGTTACAGGGTGACCACAGGTCACCTGTAGCTACAGCAGTCCAAAGAACTAACGGCCACGCTTCGTACTGATGTTTTCCACTGACTCTCAGCCTATTGTCTGTTGTCAAGCGGTCCACCTAGCACGACAAAATGTGCTGAAATACAACAAAATGATCAAAAATACATCACCAGTATTACCGTAAGGCACATTAACAATATGAAACAAAATAAGCAACAATTACCGTGTGCCTCTCTAGGACCACGTGTCGAGTAAAGTTACTCAGCTGTCACAAGTTCGTCATCTGCAGCCATGTTGCTCTTACCCACAATGCCACTGACCTATGACCTCACCACATGCCATCACATTTCCCACAATGCTGTAAACTACACTGGGGTGGTGTTACTCTCTGCATTTAATTAAGACCTCACATAAAAAGCAATACAGTTTTTAACCAATATTTTTTAAAGTACCCTCCAGACACACATTACCTCTGCCTATAATAATAATAATAATAATAATAGTAATAATGATAAACTTTATTTGTATAGCACATGTCAAACAAGAAATGCAGCCCAACGTGCTTTTCTTTAACAAAGAAATTACATGCACCAAGTGCTTCACATTAAAAGACATAGAAGACATAAAGACATCATAAAGCCAGCATGCAAAAATAAAACAAGATCAGAATAGAATACACAGAATGCATCTTCACATGGACAAAACCAACTGGATAATACTAGTAAAAGTAAGATAAAATAAGCATAAAAATAGAATGCATAACATGAGGTGGAAAAATAAAACCCACTGAGATCATTTTAAGAAAAATAAAGCAAAAAATATAGTGTAAAAAATGCATACAATTAAGGAAAATACATTTTAAAGAGGTGCATAAGTTACAATCACTTTTGTCTTGTAACTCTGATAACACAGTAAAGCAGCATTTCTTCTTAAAAATCAGGACTAAAGTTTTAGGTTTGTAGCCTACAAACTGTTCCTCACTTTCTTTCAGCACAGCTGGCACATGCACAGGCCCTGACCTTTGGTAAGACCTGACAAAACTGCTGTCCTTTAGGTAATAAAACTATCGTTTGGCTATCTTTCTCCTCATGTCTCAGTCCCCCCACCTCCCTCTACCTTTCCTATTACTTTCTCTCTTTCCTAATACCTCCATCTGCCCCTCTGTCAGGGACTATGATGTCGTTGTTGTTGGGTTAATGTTTAATATGCCACTAGGAATATAAAGGGTCTTTCTGCAGTTAGATCGGTCTCATCACCTCAGAGGGTTTCTGTGAGGCACATCTGTGTTTCCTCCACTTTAAAATTTGCTTCACTGTTAGCTCAAGTGTGTGTCAGTTAATTTACTCTTGTTAGTTTTGATCAGCTGTCGGCTCTGAGTTTCCTGGATAGTTTTCTTTCCTGTGTTGCTTTTTGTCAATTTTTCCAGCCATGAATTGGTTGAAGTGGTTGTGGTACCACAGAAACTTCATCATCATTGTTGTCACTCCGCTTGCACTCCTTCCTCTACCTCTCATCATCCCTACATCGGTGAGTGTGACTGTGTGTTAGCGCAGAGGTAACTTTATTTTAATTAATTTGGTGGTTTTAATTTGTTTATCTTGACTAAAGGAGCATCACAGGTGGTTCTCAGAATCTAAAACAGGTAAAAGTTGTGGCTAAATATATTTATTCTCTGTATGTGGCTCTTTTATCTCATCTTCAATGCACTGTACACATCACACATCATGGAAACAAATGCACTTAATCATTATGCTTGGCTAATACTTTCCTGCTTATAAAGACCTGGAGAGGTGATTACAACAGAAGTGCACACATGGTTTCACATTCACAGCAAATATTTGTCGTTTTGAGCTCAACCTGTTAAATTAATCTGCCAGCTGGCCTTGCAAGCAGTTATGAAGAAAAAAACAATCTATCTTACTAAAATTTGAGACATTTTAATGAGTAGTCTTCTCTAAAATTTTGAGAAATTGTGTCAATGGCTCATTTGGCAAAATTAAGGAAACAATCACATAATTAAAAAAATATAGCGTTAGATCTTAATCATGATGCCTCAAATTACAAAATTCACTTTGAGGCCCACTTTCATAGCTAAATCCAAGCAAAATGAAGGTTTATCAGTATGTAAACCACAACATAAACCTTCAAATTGATTATATTGACAAAATACATCTACTATAAAACTAATATTACATAAATTCAGACTAATTGTTTTGTAACTTGTGCTTTAACTGTTACTTATCACTCCTCAGCTCTCCAAAGTAAACCACTCAATCCTAAAGAAAGATAAGGTCTGTAGGGTCAAATTCCTAACATGATCAATAGAAATACCTTCACCTTAAACCTGAAGACCCATATAACCTGTTAGGTGTTTAAATGCTGCAACCAAACAACTTCTTCATCAGCATGTTGATTTGCTCATTTTTATTTATGGACTTGCTGTATTTACTGTAAAAAGATTGTTACCCAGTGCATGCAAAGTTATTGAGGGAGTGAGTGGTGAATTTTAAGTCTGGTTATTTTTCACTGCAGGATGATTTAAACTATGTAAAGATGCTACGACATATATAAGGGAAGGCACATTTATTTTAACAGTACATTTCTGCAACAAAGCAGCTCAAAGGGCTTTACATAAAACATCAAAAGCATCGGGACAAAGTGTAAAAGAACCATTGTGAAAGGACTTTCAAATACAATTACAAAGGCCATGGAGCTAGAAAATAAAATAAGTTAAAATATACTAAGACAGGTGTAAGTATGTGTATGTATACATTTAGTTTGGTAGACTGGTAATAATAATAATAATAATAATAATAATAATTTAATTAATTAATTAAATGAGTATAAAGTAACAGAGTGTTGCAGGTATAAAGTTTTTCTGAAGCTAGCATCGCCCCAAAAGCCTGTGGAATTTTTCCATTGAATTTTGGATTATTGCAGAAAAAGCTCTGTGGCAAACAAACGTTTACAACACTTCCATGTTTTGGTCATAAGATAATCTTTGGGAATGAACACGACTTTTATGATTTTTAAAGCCTAAATGCAATCACAAGAAGTAAAAAGCTAATGTTAGGCCATAAACAAACTACACTTTAGACGCTTGGCTTTAATGTCGCCACCACAACAAGGCCTCGTTTGTATTGATGCTGCTGTGTAATCTCATTCAGCCATTTCTTATCAACCACTTCACTGAGGTACATAAAGGCTTCAGAGTTCACAATGGGGGTATTTTCTAATGGATTTTATGTTTTAGAACAACAAGTTTTAAGCTTGTGTTAACCAAAGACCTTATTCCAGGTGTCTAACCAAAAACACATTCAAAAAGCCATAGACCAGAGACAAAGGAACCATGCTAAAATGCTAACTAATTTCCGCACCTCATTCTTGCATTTATCTATAGTTCAACATTTGGGAAATACGCTCTTTGTGTTGTTTTTTTTTTTGCTAGTTAAACGTTAAGTTGCACCGACCAGCTCCTCCAGAGCTCACAAACACAGTATGTCTTATTTGTTACCAAAGTGTGGAAATGTCAAAATGTGGTTTAACAAGGGGTTTATGTGATGGACTTTGGGAGCAGTGACTTCCTCGAGTCTTGCAGGGAAACGCTATTATTGCTATTTTTATAGTTTCCTTGTTGTTGCAGCTTACTGTTGGTTGCCGCAACTTGGTGCTTCTACTTTGACTTTTGTACTAATTTAACAAACCACATACAGCATATTAATTAGTGAGCTTTATACATGCTATTATTTATTTTGCCTTTATTTAACAGGATAAGTCAGTTCAGAGCAAACTCGACAAGAAAGAAAATTATTAAATGTATGAGGAGAAGAAAGTCAATTAATGTTTTTCCCAAAAGGATGAACTGTTCCTGTAATGTAAGGTCTTTTAAAGAAAAATAATAAGCCATTAATTTAAAAATAGGGGGGAAGGGGAAGCGTGAATGTAACTTAAAATATCTATTTGATGAAATTATGATGCATTTGATGTTAAACTGTACAGAATAGTAGTTGTATTGTAATTGTGGTAAAATTAATTATAGTAGGTGTGTAAAGTAAATGGTAGTAACTGCAAATATAGGATACTATTGCAGTGCGCTGTAAAAGTAAATATGGATGTTACAATAATTACATATTTTTATTCTTTGATCAAACTTAAAAGCAGATATTTTGAGTTAGGCAAGGTCTCACCTGTGGGCAGTGGAAAGTTTAGTGTCGGGTAGTTTAAGCGGTCTTTGTGATCTTACTGAGGACCCATAAATACTTATCTTGTGAGACAAGAGCACAACAAACTGTTTGTTTTATGGTCAAGGGTTGTTGCAATCTGCATGTGTAAAGTCTTATTACCTTTTAAAGAGAGGCCGCAGATAAGACAAAGCTGAAATACTATATGGACTTTACTGTAAAGTGTGTGTCTTTGTCTGTGTCAAACATCTGTATCTGTGTCTTTGCATATCTCAGCATGTTTCACATGTAAAACAGTGCACTGTTGATGTGATCTTTGTCACTTCTCATTTAGAGAATTTGGCTTGAGCCCTTTACTACCACTTTTCTTCTGACCCGTGTGTGTGTGTGTGTGTGTGTGTTTACAGGAGGCCAGATGTGGTTATGCCATCATCCTCATGGCTCTGTACTGGTGTACAGAGTGTATGCCCCTGGCTGTGACTGCCCTACTGCCAGTCATCCTCTTCCCCATGATGGGCATCATGAAGGCTGGAGAGGTAAAGTCCTCTCCAGTGATGATTTGACTCCCAGACTCATTTTTTTTTTAGGGAATATTTTACAGACAGTCAAATCTGCTGACCACAGTGTTTGACTTTTATAGCTCATAAAACAAAGTGGATGTTACTTTATGTATGGGCTAGCAGGTTCATAGGTCATTATATCAGTTAGAACATGTTATATTATTTTCGTGCTTCATTTTGATTCGTCTGCTGAACTTAGTGTCTGATTTGTTTCAGGTCAGCATTGAGTACCTGAAAGACTCTAACATGCTGTTCATCGGTGGCCTGTTGGTGGCCATCGCAGTGGAGCAGTGGAACCTTCATAAGCGCATCGCTCTCCGAGTTCTGCTGCTGGTTGGCGTTCGTCCGGCCCTGTAAGAAAGCTTTGTAATATAGCTCAATATGTAGTAATATGGTTAAAAAGGTAAAGATAGAAGCTAACTTACAGATCACAGTGTAAAAGTGAACCATCACATCACCAGGCAATTAAAACAGGAGACAATGACATTAAAAGGAAACTTTGCCAGTTTTCAGCCAGCTCTGGGTCAGCACAGAGCACAGCAGCTCAGCCTTGCTTCCAGTTTTTTCCCAGTGGCTACTTGTTGTATTGTAGCAAAAAAAAAGAAAGAAGCATTTTTTCCCCATAGACCACCACTGTAAAATATACGTCTGCAAAACTTTTTACAGGACACCTCGAACTGCAAACAAGGTAAATTATAAATCTTTCTATTCTGACTTTTTAATTTATTGAGGTTTAATATTTATAAAACTTTCCTCGAGCTGGGAAAAGCTATCTACAAATCTGTGACATCATCTCAATGTAAAGTTTATGAGCTGAGCAGGAACTAGTGGGCAGGTCCAGCGGGAGAAACATTACTGGAAATGCTCAGCCACATACGATTGATGTAAAAGCAGAAGCTAGAAACCTTTTTGGCATATGCCCCAGGTGCACAATTAAATAGGCGTCACCTTGGTATCCAGTATCTAGTTATTATCATACATCTAAGGTGCAGTTGTTTGCCCCCCCCAATGCAGCCAGCATTGGGACCTCCACCAGCGGAGATGCGGGGAGCTCAAAGGGAAGTCAAACACCATTAATCTACACACACTGTGGTGACACAGAGCCGGTTGAAAATAAGCAGTTACTCTATTTCCCTCCACTGTGCCCATAAAGCAGGGTAGATTTTTATTCACTATTTCAGTCATTAGTCATAAACAGCAAGTGTATACATCCAGTAAACCTTCAATAACTAGATAGACTTTTCATGGTTTCATTTTGGTTTTGGAAAAAGGAAGAAAGGCATATTTTCTAACAACCTCTACAGGTAGTGAGTATTATTATTACTCTTGGCACGTTTCACCATGACTAGCTAGAAATCAACAATACCAAATGTAAATGAGTCATTGAAGCGCAGCTGTGTAGTTGTCGGACCCTGGTCTGAGCTGGATAAGACTGATGCTATGATTGGACAGTCAAGGGGCGGGACTTAGCAAAGGATTCTTACGATCTGAAATGTCTCTCAGTATGATAGTAGGCTGCTCTGTGGATTCACACTGTTGGCCACTTATGAGTGATTTCTCCACAGCCTTATGCATGCCAAAAGCACACATCTTAAAAAGTCATTTGATCGATGCACTAAAACTTCAACACATGCATATAGACAAAACAAAAACAAAGAAAGACATCAATTTGCCAAGACATGCAGGATTTAGACAAAAGACGCTGCAAAGTAAAAAATAGCACTCAGTTACTTAACAGAAACACAACAGATCTGATCTCCACTATTTCTGCTGTACTCACGATTACCGTCCTCATCCCTTCCGCTGCCCTCTCACACAGGTTAATGATGGGCTTCATGATCGTCTCATCCTTGCTGTCCATGTGGATCAGCAACACAGCTACCACAGCCATGATGCTGCCCATTGCCCAGGCTGTGCTGCAGCAGCTGAAAGCCACAGAGGCCCAGGCAGACGAACGAGATTTTCAGGCTACAGCCGAGGACAACGAAGCATTTGAGCTCGAGATTGGTCAAACTAAACAGGAAATAAAGTCTGAGAAACAGCCAGACACCAAGGCTCAGCTGGAGGACAACGTGTGTAAGTAAAACTGTCAGCTTGATAGATGACTTTTCCAATAACTTTAACTTACCGAATACATTGGTCTCCAGATGAACATGAGTGGAGTCCAGAGTCACTGCAGGAGTCCAAGAGAAGAGCGATGGACATGAAGTACGAGCACCTGACCAAAGGGATGAGTCTGAGCGTGTGTTACTCTGCCAGCATCGGAGGCACGGCCACGCTCACCGGCACGACCCCTAACATCATTCTTAAGGGTCAAGTCGACAAGTAAGGCATTAACAAATAAAGGAGAATATTATTCCAGCTGTTTGTACCCCCTTTCCTCCTCTCATCTCTCCATCTTTTTTTTTTTCTTTTTTGAAGGCTCTTCCCTGGAAACGGTGATGTGATCAACTTTGCCAGCTGGTTTGGCTTTGCTTTCCCCAACATGGTGCTCATGCTGGTGTTGACCTTCGTCTGGCTTCACTTTATGTTCCTGGGCATCAAGTAAGAAAACTTCAGCCTCATACAGACATTAACAGATGTTTCTGTGAGCAATGAAGACAGAGATGCTTTTCACATACTCACTATCATGTTTCAGTGTTCATTTACCCCTAAATATAAAAATATTGTCCCACTTACAAAACATGGATGCAGCTATTTTTTTATATATATATTTATAAGGAATGTTTCTTCTTAAAGGGTAACTTCAGTATTGTTCAACCTTATTTTCCCATGTTTTTCTGTTTATATGACTGACCAAAACAACAAATTTTGAAAATGGTAAGAGAGAGGGCTGCAGCCAGCAGCCCCAACACAGGCTGCAATGTAAACGTTTAACGGGCAATTGCACACTATCGATTTGTGCCCATTTAGAGTGCTTGTTTTAACCACCGACAGGCTCAGATTGTTATTCTAAGTGTCTAAAAACATTATGCAGAGGATCACTATCGAAATGGACCTTTTCGCTAAAGAGTGAGGTCCTTAATGTTTAACCAGAAACAGACTAACCAGAAATTATCATCACCAAATACAGCAGACTCCATTTAAATAAATAAAATCCACCCGCAAGAACCCCTGAAGCTAACTGTGTCTTGTTTGGATCAAACCATTTTTGACACATTAAACATGTTTGGACAGAACCAGGCTAGCTGTTTCCTCATTTTCAGTTTCTGATGAGCATATTCCCTAAATGCCACACTTTTGCTTTCAGTAAAGACAGTGGAATGACATCCGTATAATGATTATTACATTTTTAAGTTCCTTACGAAAAACAACTTAATGCTGAATTCCTTTTAGCTTCTTCAGTTTCAGGGTCCTGGTAATGTGCATGCAGAGCCATCATTAATGTTATAAGCAACACCTTTTTTTAACATCTGCAGTGAAAAAGGTCTCGAGTTACTAATTTCAGCCACACAGGCAGACAGTAATCTGTGATGTCAAGTTCACCAGTTTTACGAACGCCGCACGTTATCATTGTGCTGACACTACAGCTGCTGCTTGAGATTTATGGTTCAAGGTGCAATAAAACAGCACAAGCCATTATCAGGGACAAATCCATGCTACCATTTATTTCTGCTGCTGTCATATCTCATGTAAGAGATATGACAGTGTCAGGGCAATCACCGCTCCTTTTAAAGTCAGCTTTTATGCTCAGGCAGTAAGTCTGCGTCTTAGAGGAACAGCGTGCAAGATCTAGAGGGGGTTTTAATGGCATCTAGCAGTGAGGATTACAGATTGCAACCAGCTAAACATTTTCATGGTTAGAAATCCTCCAGAGTTCGGGAGGTTTTGACCAGGGGCAAAATTATCCACAGAGGTCTCTTCCTTTCCAAAACAGTATCACGTACCAGGTGACCTAAACCGGTAAAAACGCTGAATAAAGCAGTTTCCCATTTAAATAAATATCTGTCTATCCGGCACCCTCGTTGCAGAGGTAGGTCAGCTATGGTGGCCAACGTATACTCATCTAACAGTTGGTATGGTAACCTAGCAATTAGCGCCCCACGAATGATGTTACATCCTTAACATTAAGTTAAATATTTAATGTAAAGTTACGGATGTTAGGTTTAGGCAATTCAAGTTACTGTGGATAGGATGTTTGGTTTAGAAAAAAATATATGGTGAGGATGTGTGTTTAAGTGACAGTTCAGGATTTTTGAAGTGGGCTGTATGAGGTACTTATGTATAGTCAGTGTACTTCATACAGTAGCTGGTGGTTGGCGGTACCGGTTTGCAGACACAGACGGGACTTGCACCGCACAGCTCAGCATTACTGTGCTGTATAGAGGGGATGATATCACACCGTGTTTTAGCCACTTTAAAAAAACACCTACTTAAAAAATACAATATCAGTCGAAATAGACACTGTATTGACAGTGTTTTCAACGTGAAGTTTTGTTTCAGTCGGATCAGCCGATAACTGCACTTTCTGACCCAAACAGCAAAGTTCACTTTAAGTTCAC
The DNA here is from genome assembly GCF_026936395.1 of Plectropomus leopardus. NCBI lineage: Eukaryota > Metazoa > Chordata > Actinopteri > Perciformes > Serranidae > Plectropomus > Plectropomus leopardus. Next base: position 18,798,270 of record NC_142190.1, read on the forward strand.
ATGGTTCTTAACGCGCTTCTCAGTTTGCTTGTTTAATCTCATCAACACGTTGGTAACGTAATCACAGCCTTCCAAAATTTGTGGTTTATGCACAAATTACTGGCTAATGATTACATGGTAGGATATGTTCAAATATTGGTGCATTACTTTCTGAAGGAAAATGTAGAAACAGTTTATGAGAACAGCCTTGAATGTACCAGAAACAGTGTTTGGTTTGTCCGTGCTGGGCTACTGTAGCAACATGGCAATGCAACACAGCGATCTCTAAAGACGGGACCCGCTCCCTATGTAATTATAAACAGCTCATTCTGAGGTTAAAAAACACAATTCGTATTTTCAGGTAATTACACACAAGAGAAAACATACTTATTACATTATGTTCCATTTTTGCTCATATATCCCCCCCCCAAAATCCTACACACTGGACTGTTAGGGCTTTTTATTTTATGCTTCACCACAACTTCTTAGTTTTTCTAGTATTTTAATAAACTGTAAAGAAAATCATCTTTCAAGAAAGACACAGTCCAAACTATAAAAAAAAAAATGCTGTACTTTACAGTTCAGTTCATTTCATTCATTCACAGTTCACTGAATTTAGTTCCTGCATAAAATCTTTCATCACTTCTTTGATTTGTTAACCAATCTGCGGCATCTTTGCACTTTGTACTTTCCTCCTCAGCCTGAGGCAGTCGTTTGGCTGCGGCTCAAGAACCGACAGAGATAAGGAGGCGTACACGGTGATGAGGCAGGAGTACAAGAAACTGGGGCCCATGAGGTTTTGTGAGGTGGCGGTGCTCAGTGTCTTCGTCCTGCTGGTGGTCCTGTGGTTCACCAGGGAGCCGGGCTTCATAGACGGCTGGGCAACAGTGCTCTTCAATAAGGAGGGAGCGTAAGTCTAAGTCTCTGACTTTAAACAGTAGCAGTTTACATCACAAATGATCTCTGCTCTTAAATCCACAGCTTGTGCGTTTGCACTGTGACAGCATATTTAACCAATATGTGGAATTAAGTTGCTTTATGTCCCTCAGGTTTGTGTCAGATGGAACCGTCGCTATCTTAATATCAATGCTCTTCTTCGTCATCCCATCCGAAATCCCAAAGTGTGGAGGTTACGGTACTGACGACGAAGGTGAGATGTTAAATAAATCCACTCATCACATCTATGGAACAAAACAAGACAATGCCTTAATAATGTTCGCGTGACCTAAATTTCAGCTCATCAGAGCACTTGGTGATGATTACCCAGCGGATACGACACTGCACTTTCAAACTAATTACTGTTTCATGCTCACACTTCATCTGCCTCTCACAGGTAAGACGGTGAACACTCCCACTACTTTGCTGAACTGGCAGGTGGTCCATGAGCGAATGCCCTGGAACATCATCCTGCTGCTCGGAGGAGGCTTCGCTTTGGCTGCTGGCAGCGAGGTAAACACACACAAACACGAAAGGGTTTGCCGACTAATCACTAAGTGAATGCTAGTTTTATTTATCAATAATTAGTTTATTTTATGCAGCTTTTCAAGTGCAAGTTCCTGCAGCTCTGAGCTCAACGTCACTATCTCTGCCAGTCGTGAGCTTGGAGGGGACGAGAGTTTCGTCCAGTGCTTGTTTGGGTCAGCGTCTGCAGCTAATCTTGGACCTATCAGGCTGATTCTGTCAGCTCAAAGATCTCTTGTGGTTGTGGTCACTCATAATTATTGAAATGTCTGTTTTATAGTGCCATTACTGCAGACTCCACACACCTATCAGCCAGTTGGTGGGGGTGCAGGTTTTTCCGGAAATCAGCTCATCTAAGAACAAGTCTCCCTGTCTGTTGCAGACCACATTTTGACCTTCGCCATGGCCTTAAAAACCGACATTCATGAAAAAGTTTAGTCTCATTTTGCATTGGAGCATCTTAATTCATTGCAATGTTAGGATATATGAAAGTTAGGCAACTTTTGGATTCAAAATGAATAAGTCAGCTATTTTTTGTGACCTTTGCCACCATCTTGACTGTAAGAAGGCCGGCAGGGAGATTTGCTTTTCCACCCGAAATAATTAAGTAGGCTATGTACAGAAAGTGGGATTTAAGACTTTTTGAAATCCACTCAGAATTCAATTTAAAACAGCATTTTACTAATTTTACAGCAGCTAAAACTGAAGGAAAAAAACATGAACCTATATCAGTTATTTGAGACGAGGGAGATTGTTGCCCAAATATTAATTGCAACATAAAATATGACTTTTTGATGAGGCACTCTTAATATTTTGATATTTTACAGTGCAGAAAAAGAATACAGAAAAATCACATTTCCCATGGCTCATTATTTTTAAGATCTTTTTAACACATTTTAATAACAATCAAGGCCTTATTCTTTAGATTTATTGATTCAGTGCCTTACAAGACAATGTCATGTTTTGAAATGTTTTTTTAAATATTTTAATTTTGTGCTTATTTTTCGTATTTACCAATGTGTTTCGCAGTAGCCTCTTAATTTATTATAATAAGTCAAGTTGTGAAGGACATGGATCGAAGATTAGTGGCGGTTTTAGTCATTAGAAATCTGAATTTCAGACGAAGTACTGTTAGCAGGAGAACACAGCCTGCTCTGTGTCGTGCTCTGCAGCCCTGTCAACAACAGACGAGGAGCATCTTTAAATGAGCTTCTGGGACGTTCAGCACATCTCTTGCTACAGTCTACAGTCTGCTGGAAAAGAACCGTCCAAAATGCCGTGATCAGTACAAGCGGCCACTTGTGTGCCATTCTCTAGTAGTTGCTCTGTCACTGCTAGTATGGCAAACAATAACTAAGACTCCTTTCTCAAAGAGTTAAACATTTCTGCTTAAAAACATCTGTTTCCAGGAGTCAGGTCTGTCCACGTGGCTGGGAGAGAGCTTGGCACCTCTGGAGAAAATCCCCCCCTTCGCCATCTCGCTGCTCCTCAGCCTGCTGGTGGCGACATTCACAGAGTGCTCCAGTAACACGGCCACCACCACCCTGTTCCTGCCCATACTGGCCTCAATGGTAAACAGGCGTCAACATGCACACACATACAAGAAAACACGCACAGCTTCTCTGTGTATTTAACCGCGCTGTGTTTCTTACAGGCCGTAGCTATAAAGATACACCCGCTGTACGTGATGCTGCCCTGCACCATCGCTGCCTCTCTGGCCTTCATGCTGCCTGTGGCCACGCCACCCAACGCCATCGCCTTCTCTTTTGGAAAACTCAAAGTCATGGACATGGTGAGAATTATACACACAGTCTATGTGTCATGAATCGGTTATATCAGTAAGGTTTAGGGCAAGGATGTTCAACTTGTTCAACATAATGTATTGTTATTGTGAATTGAGAAAATAGTTGGCAGGCCATCTGGCACCCTACCGCGGGCCACATTTAGCCCGTCAACCAAAAATTGAGTATTACTGGTTTAGATGATCTAATTTACAAGATGATATTAGTTTCAGGTTTGTGCCTTTGTTGAGAAATGTCCTTAACAAAGACTGTAGAGAAACATCTGTGTGATTTTTATGAGATGTTTCAAGTTTTGTGGAAGCTCCATTTTTAAGTTTTTTACTGCACAGTGGTTTTTGACCTTTCCTCGAACTGCACGCTAATCAGAATGTCACTGTCTGTTTCTTCAGGTGAAGGCTGGCTTCATGCTGAACATCATTGGGATTTTGACCGTTAATTTGGGCATCAACACTTGGGGATACGCCATGTTTAACATGGGCACAATGCCTGATTGGGTCAACATTACAAATAGCCAACCTTGAGTGAAGGGAGGGCACAGAGAGAGGTGGAGAAAGGTGTTTTTAAAGTGTCTTCAGATCTTAAAAAATGCCCTATAAATTAGCCAAAAATATTCACCACTTAATAAACAAGGTTTTTAAAAAAGGAGAGTAAAAAGATTATCCATATTAAAACACCACATATTCTGTATCAAACAAACCAGTATAGATTATAAAACCAGACCTTGGTGAAAACCAAAGACATCGATTTACAACCAAACTGAGATAAGCGTGATTAGCTATCACATTATAAGCTTCATCATTAGACAGACACTGCCCTGTTAAGTGTTCAGTACTTGTGTCCGTTAGAAACACAAAACCCGAGGTCACTTCCTGGTACACGTTTCCCTAAATGTGACGTCATCTTGTGGATCTGTTTATCACTCACAAATGATGCCTGTTTGAGTGATTATTTAAAATGTGATTATTCTGAGTGATGTTTACACCAGATATGTAAATGAGCCAAAATTGAATGAATTGTATCAGTTGATTTAACTTATTACTGTGGTCCTTTTGTTGGACCTTGAGTCTTTTTTTGTTGTTGTTGTACTTTTTATTTTTTATCAGTGTTTTTGGTACACTGTTATTAATATGAAGAAGCATTTACATTTCTCAACTTTTATGTTTTGGCATGTTTGCTATGCCTACAGTTGGCATAGTCAAAAAAAAAGAAAAAAAGAAAGGTTGCTGCACACAGACGTCTGTATAAGGTCGATGCAGAGATGGGGATAATGAAATTTACGTCACATGAATCAAAGCGGACCCTCACAGACACACGGATGTGGACACTATGAATTGACCTTTATAGTAGAGATAATAACAATCTCTTGATCTAATTTTCAGCAAGAATGGAAGCATTTTCCCAAAATCTTGAGCTTTTCTTTTAACAAATCCAACTTTTAAGTACCATACAATTTTTAAGCATTCATCTTTTCACAAAAAACATTTTCACAGTGGTCAAAAAACTGTTTGCTCTTCTCCTTTCTGCACAAAAACGGGAGGAACGTATGTTTTTTAGTGTGACAACATAAAATGTAACTAAATGTAATTAGAAGCTTCATTTGAAAACCTCAAAAGAAACTTAAGAAAAAAAAGATATTCAGTGTAACGCACACATCAGTAGCAGGAAGGTGTTACTACTATAGGGTACAGTGAGTACAGATGAAAAGGCTGGTTGAAGGATAACTTTGTGATAAGAGGCTGCCAACAGTATACAACTGTAGTGGAGGTCAGCGTCTAGTCTGGTTACTACAGGTAAAAGTAATAAACGTGTACAAAATGTCCCGGCAACATTCGTACCACGTTGTTTGTTTAGTGAAAATAAAGCGTCATCATGTGAACAAAGTATGAACTCTCTCTTTCATTCATTTGACACCACAGACTGTGTAATAAAAGTGGACAACATGACAGCTCCCTACAGGTGAAGCCAAAACATCCTAATAGCCCGCTGGTGGAGTCATAAACCCCGCCCCCTCCATGTTAGATTTATGTTCAAGCTTTTCTGATAAGTTTGGCATTAGTTACTTATTTGACGTTATAAAAGGGGGCTGATGACATGATTGAAAGCTTTTTATGATCAGTATGTATATCAGGCTCCTCATGATTAACGGTGCTAATTGCAACTGGTCGGACAGGTGTGTGAGCGGGAACTCGATGATGCCATGATCACAACTGCGCAGAGTCTAGCTCCATATGATTTCACCAGCGCAAAATAGCAGCAGCCGTATATGGGATGTTTTGTCTTCATCTTTATGTAATGGGAGGAAATGGAGACGTGTCGTCCATCTTTTCATACAGTCTATAGCTGACACCCGTGACATTACCAGTCAAGACATTCTAATATTTCAAAAAGTCACGTAAATCTTTATTTCCTTTTGTTCAGTCACACTGACATTTGGATCATCAAAAACGTATCAGTTCAAAATAATTTGTACACGAGTCACAATCAGTCATAAATAAATCTGTTCTACATATCTGCGCCACTTTTTTAACGTAACATTCGAGTCACTCTGTCTTCATCTCTGTTAAACAAACAGAGTCCAATTTAAACCCAGCAAGTTTGCTACTTACTTTCATTTAACATACAATCAGCATCTTGTTCAGGCTCCAAAATAAGTCACACAGATTTTAATCACATTGAGCCAATGACATGTGATTCTATTTGCACCTTTTTCTTGAGCTGATCTGCTCACATGACGGGCGCACTAAAGTCATTTCCTTTCAGCTGTCTGCACCTCTTCACAGACCTGGCTCAGGATGTATTTGTAAAGAATCTGCAGCATTTGTTTGAACAAACTTACTGTAACAGACAGATGGATTTTACTGCAGCTTTAGTGGAACTACTAAACTGATTTTCAAGTGCATCAAATCAGACAGTATGTGCAGATATGCAGAAAAAATGAGAACTATTCTGAGTCAGGTTGTGTCTCAACATATGTAGAGATAAGTGTGCATGATATCTTGCCGCGTGACGAGACAGTACTGATTCTCTGTGTAATCAATGCCTTCAAATAACAAGAGTTCAACACCCTCAGGTCCTACCTCACTGGAATGTGTCTGAAAACAATAAGACAAAAATTGGATAACAGAGAAGAGACAAATGGACATCAGAGTGATGACAAAGACACAGACACAGATTAGACAGCACACCAAACTAGAAATATATGAGATCTAAGGGTGATTTCTGCTACATTCCCCCAAATCTTCCTCAGTTTTGCAACAAAAGTCTGACTGTAAAAATATCAACGTTTAAAAATGCAACTTTTCCTTTTCTTCTCTCACGAGAGGGGAGGGTTTAAGTTTAATTTTTGCTAACAGCAAAGCAAAGTAGACTCCGACATACAAATCAACAGCCTTTTTATCACCTAAACAAAGCAACACAAGGCTGGAAATGTACAACTAGTACCCAGATGACAAAGTACATTTATGGTCATATCGGATCAGTTCATCTTTACGAGTTTCTCAATTGTTGGCTCTGTTGAGATTTTGTGCTTTGAGCGAACATAATAAACATATACAGTACGCTCTACTGTCAACACAGGTCAACGGCTCAAGAAATAAATAAGGAAAAAAGGACGTAGGAAACAGGAAACAGGTCTGATGAACTAACTGCTGATAGGGACGCACTGATTGTGGAATTCAGGGTCAGCACCAATTTATTTATATTTTACGTATATATAGTATATATTGTTTATTTTGCTTTTGTTGTTATTTATTTCACCTTTTTGTGCCAGGGGTACAAAGAAAAAACTATACTTAAGAAATTAAGCCCTTCATTACACTTTTTTTGAATGAACACAAATTCAATCACGCAAACTTATAAAGCAACCGTTGATAAACATTTCACACACAAAAACATTTTTTAATAACAAAATAACTGCTTCAAAAGCCAGTTTACTATCATAATTCTCTCCTTAATAGCTATTGTATATTGCTGTGAAAACATCAGCAAATATCTCCTTCAACAGCAGTCAAGTTTCTCGCCAAAAACTACGTTTTACAAAATTAAATTTAGAGACATCACAAGAACATTGGAATACCATTTTACATTACAGAGCTTAAATGCATCATAATGTAACGCAGTGCGATCTCCCTCTGCTGTTTGGTCCATAGACTGTATATAATATAACGCATGTAGCCACTGTGATGTCACTTATTGGTTTGTGGACTCAAATTTTTAAGCGTTGAGTTTGCTATTTCAACCGTCACCATCTGAATGATGAATCAGTGCATCCCTAACTACTGCTTAATGTGTAGACAATGTGATAACATGTTTTGGAAATCTATTTGACCTCTGCCAACCAGATGACCACATTATCAACATTTAAATTCATATATTTTCACGAGACCAGTCATCAGTCTTCAAATGGACATACTTACAGTCGCACAAAGTACAGAAACACACACACACACACACTCACGGATTCTGAGAAATAATTTCTCTAAAAACTCTTATTGAATTCCTAAAAACTTATGTTTTTAGATGCAATATTTGTTCCTAAACCCTAACATGTAGACGAATGAAAAAAATAATTTCTATCTATATCTGAAGATTCGTTTTTTTCTTTCACTTCATGACGTGGCTAGACAGCGAAAAATCATCTGATGTTTCCAAGGAAGTTGTTTTACTTGCTGGTTTATCATGTTAGAAAAACACTTTGTTACAGCGACGCCAAACCAAACTTTGACCTATGTGTGTGTTTGTGTGTATATACCGTGTTTTAGGCTGTGCCAGAGTTGCATGAGCTTACAAACACACACAGACACACACAGATTTCAAGTGACACACCTGTACGGCCGTTTTCTGGATGACGTCCTCTCGGTGGGAGAGAGAGAGAGAGAGAGAGAGAGAGAGAGAGAGAGAGAGAGAGAGAGAGAGAGAGAACTGGGTTGACAGGATGTTAACCCCACTCTAATTGTCCCTCAGGTCAGTCCGTACATCCACCTGTCTCTTGTGTCAGCGCGTCCTCTCTACGTCCCGCCGTTGTACGAGTAGTCTGCCTTGTTGTGCATCACCAGCTTATTGTCCACAAAGTAGAAGCTGTCGGACTGTGTCTCGTATGGGTGCAGGACCATCTCTCTGACTGGAAAACACAAAAACATCACTACTGTTAGAGCAATAGTTCCCAATCTGGTGGGTTGTGGCCACCTCTATGGGTCCCAAGATAAATCTGAGGGGTCACAAGATGATGAAAGGGATAAAGGCCTTTACACACCATGTAGATGACGAATAAATGACACAAAAATGCAAAATACTTACCTGCTAATACAAGCAATACAACGTCATACAATGTGAATTTGCAACATCTATCGTAGGGTTGTACCTGACTGAATTATGTCGAATCAGATTTGGCAGTTCAATATAAATATTCAACAATTTGTTTTGTTTTCTATACAAAGTCTGAAAGTTTGTACAGGCTCCTTGGGATGTTCAGTGTGATAGCACTAATATGGTAAACAAGCTAACCATGGATCATAACTGTACAACATTTTTTGCCAATGCTAAATATCAAACAAAAGCCAGAGACCATGTCGTACTAAGTTGCTGTGGGCTGAAAATTTACCACTTCTAAGGAGAGACTCTCCTCTCTCCTTCTCTGTATTGCTGCCTGCATGTCTTCAGCTCCCTGTACCAAAGAGTTGTATGAAACAGCACTCTCTCAGCAGCAAAATCTGCTGCCATAGACACGTTACTCCTGGTACAATACACAATCCTCTTTCACAGCTTACTTTGCCAAAATACCCATGTTCAGTACAAGGGCTGGAAATTAACATTTATGTCCACTGTGGCTGCTGAACTCCAAAATCTACCAGCCTCTCAATAGATAACCATTGTTATTTTGGCTGATGAGTAAAGCAAATCTAGCAGCCACTTAAATATGTCACCAGTATTTGGCTGGGGGCTGGTGTAATATCCAATCCTCAAATACATTTCTCCTATACAGAGTTTACAGGTAAGTAATAACTTGTAACATTAGTTATGAAAATACTCTTTTTCAAGTGCCAAACTACTTCTTTAACAAATACACAGGCAAGTAATGCAGAAACTCAATTTACATGAAAACCATTAAACTAATATCTCAATATGTCAACGGTACTCTAGCATGAGTGACTGTATGAACTTGCCTTATTACTTTTATCACAGCTATTCTCAGCTTTTAAACACCAATAGATATGCTTATTAACTGACATTATTTAACTTGCTCTTAACCCATAATATTATATTTATCTCACACTACTATCTTAGAAATGACAATAAAACTATTTAAACACTTAGTCTGGTACACACTCATTCTCTCAAACCCATTAAGTGCTCCTTTAAACTCCATTACTTGTAGGAATAAAAATGAGCGGTGACGTTAGCATATTAGCGGGAATTAGCATGAGCATCGTTAGCTTAGCCCGCTCGACAATACCAACGGATAACCCTCGCTCCTAAAACATTTACTCGGTTTATTATATCTCACACAGTTTTTTCCCACACTTGTGTCTTAAATACGTGCATCTCTGGTAACTCATTTCACTTACTTTCACTCACACAGAAAGTCACTAACTTTGTACTAAGTTGTTTCTATCAGCGCCCGCCATCTTTGATACAAATGCGGCACACACACACACACACACACACACACACACACTTAACCGCGGTCAAATACAACGTCTCTTACTGTTACAGTTACAAACTGAGGCTCTGCTAAGACATATTACTGTGGTCTGTTGCCAGGCTGTTGATTATAGTCAGCTTACCTGTAGGAAAAACACAAAAGCACAGTTCCTGTCCGGAGTGCTCCCTGTGGCATACACACCTGAACTCGCTTTTACTCTGCTGCTGTCAGCTACGGGTGCCCAGTCAGTCCAGTGCAAAGCTTAGAGCGCCCTCTACTGACCAAACTGAGCTCAGCAGGAGTAACATCACCCATTCAAACCATAGACTGTACATAACATGATGTAATGTGGTCTCAGGAATATGCATCTAAGTTGTAAAAGTCAAAGTGCATATGCAAAAAGGTTTAAATACATTAATAAAACAAAAGTAAGTATGTAAGCACTGTAATTATGAGCAATCCCTCATACTTACAGTATATATGTGATTTGGAACCACTAAATGTTTATTTTGTGTATTAAATATGACTTACACAACAGAAAAAAAGTTGCCAGTTAATTTTCTAATTAAACAATGAACTGTTTCAGCAGCACTGCACTGTATATTTTCAAAGTTGTGGTTTGTGTGGGGAAAAAAAATCTTAATTTGTAAAGTGGTTATCTAATAATAGTAATGGTGTAAAAAGTACTATATTTTAAGCGTAGCGGAGCAGATTTGTACTTAATTACAGTTCAGCTCTGGTCAGCAGAGGGATGCACAGTGACTGAAATTACAGTAATTTGGATAAATAGGCCGCACATTGTTATTTCCCTTTATCCCTGAAATTTAATAATCCAGTCATTAAAATTCCACTATCTAAATCTGATTAAATAATATTAATGCATTTTAAATGTTACTCAAATATAAAACATAGTTTTCCTTGTGTTGGACAATAATTTGTGCACTGTGAAAGTTTAACGTTTTTCTTTTATCTCGGTATGAGCGCTCTGGACCACTTGTAACTTTTTCTCTTACCTAAGAGAAAAGCAAAAATAAGAAAACTTGGTGAACCCAAATAATCACTGAATATAACAAAATAAAAAGAAACCCTGGATATGAGCAAAAAGAAGAGAATATTTGGTGTAGATACTCATGTCCTCCACAGAGTACATCATAATCACCTTCTTGATCTTTATAACATTTCATAAATCAACATGTGTCACCTGTAATCACAACCCCTCCTCTGTGACTCCTCCCTGTGTTTGTTTGAGTGGGGTTTTAATTTTATGCTTTTTTTGAGAAAGGGAGGGAAAGAGAGAGAGGTGTACTTTCTTTTTTTAGTGTGGAAAGAAAGTCACGCGTTAGTATGAATGGAACTTCAGGTTGTATATGCAAACTAAAACATAATAAACATTAAAGTTAAAAAAGAGAAACCCTGCTTATCATCTGCATTTTAGCATGCCCAATTACAGCATCACAGGGCTGTTAGCATGTCATGATTCTTGTGAAATGCTGGATATTGTCTTTAGGAGACTAAAAACCCTTAAAGACAATAAAAGGGGAAAAAAAACTCTTCAGCTGGACTGCTTATCAGAGCTGCAACAAGTACCAGTATTTCATTAATCAATGACTCAAACAACAGAAAACTCAATGTCAACTGTGTGGATCAAGAATATGTTTCAGTTCAGCTATAAAGCCAAAAACAGACTCACTGATGTCTTCAGACAGAGGTGGGAATTCGTAGATGTGTTCACAGGTGTTCTTGCTGCTGGGCATGCAGAAGCCAAACTCAAAGTCAAAACTCTTGAGCAACTTCTCTCTGAAATAATGTCTCTCGATCATCCTGAAGTTTTCTATCGGCATGTCTCCGACCGTGAACTCAACCCTGGAGGGACGAGGACAGGACAACAAAAGGTGAGTGAGACAGAAACAAGGAGCAAAACAAAGAGAGAGACAGAGGACACATGCTCGTAAATAAAGATTCACACACGTTCTCACTTACGTGGCTCCAACTTGCCGCAGTCTGAGAAAAGCGGGGGTGAACTGGTAACGGACAAATCGGCCGGCATTTGGGTCAATGTCCCTCCTCTCCCCTGCTTTGTCTAAGACGATAATATATTTGATCGGAATGGAAACAAAATAAATAATGAGATAGACATTAACTTTGTATAACTGTGTAGTCCTGAAATTTTCATCAATTATGCAATCTTTGTTTTTTTAAAATCTTTTTTTCTTTTTATGAATAATTATAGTTATTTAACAGGGGAGCTATGTTCAAAGGGCATTTGATACTGGATACAGTTTTTATTTATCCATTTTTATTTAAACTTTCACTTGACTGTATGAAAAAAAAATTGCTGGTAACTTTCTCTATATGATGTTGAAAGTTTCCGTTGATTAAACATTAGCAGCATTAAAACAATGTTTTGTGTTGCAGTTTGTTATATTCCAAATTCTAAATATAGACAGAAGGACTTTCAGTTTTATTGTAAATGCATATCGGTTCCAAATATTGGTTATCAGTCTCATTAAGTACTATTAGTCAGTATCGCACATGAGAAACCAATATCGGTCAACCCCTAGAATATAGGCACCAATGTGTTTGTGGGAAGTTAATGGACGTGTTTTGTCTTCAGCTGCTTTATAATGTCTGTTTACTGCATGTATTTTAAAGGTAAATACAAGTTAAAGTGAAAGAAATCCATCCGTAACTCACCTGTTGATGGAGGTTTAGTGATTTCAAACAGCACTGTGGAGGTCTCCATGTCTCTGATCTTGAACCTGGTGAAGTCAATGTTGTAGATGTTCTCGTCTGGGCTGCACAGATAATCTGACAGACAGAGAGAGCGAAGTGGAGTCAGACACAAATACAATGAATGCCCTGTTTTGTAAAAAAAAACAAAAAAAAAAAACACCAGGCATATTCAATTTGTAATCAATGTATAAAAGGGAGACAGTGGGACTGAGCCCAATTGTTTTAAAAGTAAAATGTATTTACAGTCAAAAAGTGTAAGTTAACATAGAAAGCAGAGACTTTACTTATTCTTTGATATTTCCTGATCATATTCAGGAAATTTAGGAAAAGATTTAATTCAGGCAAAGTTGGTTTTTTCCTACTTTTGCACTGAGCAGTTATTTTGTTAAATGAAATAAGATTTGAAACATGTTTTTATTTGTATCAAACACTGTATTGTTTTAGCACTAGCTCTGCAACTCTGGTATCACATATTCTGAATTCAGCATATTCAAATGATGATATATAAATTCAATCCTTAATGCAGTTTCAAATCATTTTCACGTTTCTCGGCTGACTCGTGAATTAAAGAGCTCTCTGTGACCACCTGAAGGGATTTTTTAACATGATTGTTAATGTTAAACTGTGTTAGAGAAGCCATTTCTTCACAAAATAGGATTTCTCTCTCTCTCACACACACACACACACACACACACACAGAGTTATTTTTATTCCTCTAATCCTTCCTGCCCTCACCAGGCAGTGTCAACGCTTATTAGGGTTCCCCAGCAGAGCACACACTTCCGGCTTCCTGCCTGATCCGATGATAGCGCAGGCCGGCAGGTGTAACTGCAACATCTCTCTGTCATCGTCTCAGCTGAGGCCTGCTCTCTCCCTCCATCGCCTCACACCAGCAGCCACAAATTTAACCGGTAATGATGGCAGCAATGACTGGCCAATCAACACACCGGCTGTTCTTTATCGACAGCTTCCAACCAAAACACATCATGATATTCCCAGATGTTGCCTTCAGCTCTAAGTATAAATCTCATGCAGTTTTTTTTGCTTAAATGCTTAAGTCTGTATTTAACTTTTTAATACATTTCAAGTTGATTGAAATGTCATGATTTTTTATCAACTAAAAACAAAGGAAGGATAAAAAGGATAAATAGTAATAACTGATCTATTAAGCATTTTTATCCAAAGACAAATCTAAAACAGCTGCCAAATTTAACACTGACTTTAAGAGCCAGTGTGATAGATAAGGGGTGTGTGCAGGAAGAGACTCGAGGTTCAGCACTGACATCATACTTGAAATGTCTGAACTGAAATTAACCGCTGATGTAACACACCTGGAAACCAACAATTACGCACGGCTGTGGCTATTCATACCGCCAGCTTCATTAACTCATCACACGATGTCCCTGTGAACCCTCACTGACATCAGTGGTACTTCAGTCATCGTTACTAAATGGGAATTATAGGCTCTGATTGTTACTGACTCGAGAGGCCTAAAAGGTGCAGAAATAAATAGTGTACACAAGGCCAAATACTTTAGATGTTGATAATAGGATTTCAAATCACCACCACTTTTGAATGAAAACTGCTGAATTACTTAATTTTTGTTTTAAACTGTTTTAAAACTTCCTTTTATATTGGATTGCCTTGTTGGCCTGATTTATGTTCATTCTGTCTATTTTCATGTGAAGCACTCAATGCTTATAATGAGCTTGATGCAAAACACTTTGTGCTGCATTCTCTGTGCATAGGGTGCTACATAAATAAAGTTTATTATTATTATCATTAATAAACATCAGAAAGGTGATTAATTGTTACTTTACTAACTGCTTCATGAGAAAGCACAGAATGATGTTTCTCCTTACACAAGAATGATCACACTTCCACACAGTTTGATATGCAACTTACTTTGCAACCTTAGCTAATCGGCTTTCTTCCAAAAACATGCAAAGAGGGCAATGAGCCATTTATTAAGAAATGACCCCAAATGAACAAGAAAATTGTAAAAGATTACAATAATATTACCTAAAATTAACAAAAAAGAGAGAAAAGTAAAAGAACAAATACAGGAAATAACCTGAATAAAAGTGCTAAAATAGAGGGAAAAAATCAATTAAAAAAAAAAGATATATATATATATATTAATTGATTAAATTGATAATAAATTGATAAAAAAACCCTATTTTTTAATTTATTTTTTTTTTTAGTTTTTATAATGCGATTTTTGGTCACCTTTCACCAATTTATTTTTATTTTTTTGCAATTGGTGCAACATTTCTTGGCCAGTTGCCAATTTTTGAAAGAGATCAAACCAATTTGCCCTTGTTTCAAGGGTTTAAATGCTTGTGAAAGGCATCTGAACACAGCACAAGAAAACAGATGCCAATCCAGTTCCAAGGGATTAATCAAACACTGGTATTGGATCAGTACTCTGTATCAGCTGATCCCCAAAGCCCAGGAATCGGTATCAGGACTGAAAAAGTCAGATCTGAGCATCCTTAACTTGAAGTCACAGCGTGTTGTTGACTCCGTTACTGTAAGAGGTCAGTGCTCCTGACAGAGCTGATCTGATTCGTCGTGACGCTCTGATGCCTTTGCTCTTCTGTCAGTCTGAATGCTGAGGTCGACTCTTCTGAACACATCAGCTCTGCGTACAGCGCTGAACACACGGCCAAATGACACAGCCTACACACACACACACACACTCACACACACACACACACACACACACAGACACAAAATGCAAACTCCTTCAGCAGCCACAACATTTTAATTAACTCCTTGAAACCTGGATTGACAGTTTTCTTCTGCTGTGCAAACACATTTCACAAGCATTTAAGCAATATGTTTGATTTTAAAAAAAGAAGAAAAAATCAGGAGGCGTCTGGTGGCTCAGTGGATAGAGCAAGCATCACATGTTCGAGGATGTGTCTTTAAGGATTTCAGAAAGTCAGCATCAAATGTCCTACAAATTGCATGAAATTATTAAAAATTAGCTTCGAAAATGGAGAAAGAGCGTTATTATAATTATCAAAAAAGGGGAACATTTTGCCCAAATTATACTTAGAATTACCATAATTATATATTCAAAATTAGGTTACAAACAACAAAATAAATGTGTATTTAATGTTATTAATTCTATTTAATATTTTTATTTATTTTCGAATTTTCTTTCAGCTTATACCCTGTTTTTGTTCTGTTATGTTTCTCTTTTTTTGGTGGTAATTTTTATATTTTTTTGTAACTTTTTAATATCTTGTTAATATCTGGGTCATTTCTCTGCCTTCTTTCCATGTTTTTGAAATAAATCAAGCTAATGTGCCCAGGTCTTAAAGGCTTAATAACACACATCATCTGCATGGAGTGGTAGCATTTATAACAGCTTAGTGTGTCTACGTCTGCGCGTGTGAACTACACTGTAGCACAGCTGGTGGGGTCCTCGTCCTTTTGCTAACCCAGTGCTAATAGTTACCTTCTAGTCTCCTAATGAAGTCCCACGAGGACAATGACTTTAAACGAGAGTTTTTTGCTTGTTTCTGTGTGTGTGCTCTCACTTTTTCTAACAAAACCTGAGGTGTTTGTAGTGAATTACAAGCAGTCTGCTACCTTAGGTCACCCGTACACACACGCAGGACGACAACTGGCTGGTAGACGCTAATGAAGCCACAAACAGACTCTAGTTTACCACAGTCAGCTCTGTGATAGTGAACACCTCCAAACACAGCCTGTCCCAAGCTTTCAGTGTGTCTGTGTGTGTTGAAAGGAGTGAAACTAACAAATGCAACTCTTGTGAAATCAAACTGTCTGGTCATCACAGTCAAAGCTGAAAGATGCAGCACACTACAAACAGTCAAAGCAGAGCTGTGAGCGTTACAATAACTCTGCAGCGGTCAGACGCTGCTGGAAACAGGAAGCTCGTCTGCAAACCACTTCTTCAAACTTCAGCATCAGCAGGTTCGAACTAGAAATCCTTCAGCAACTTCAGACTTATGTCCACAGCACTGGACAACTGAGTCCACCTGCAGATCCAAGATTTTATAACTTTCACTTTTTATTACATCTTATATATGCGTGTCATGTCTAATACAGTAGGCTATAATGTATTCTGGTGACGTTTAAGTGTCCGCACACATGACAGGCACAAAAATAACACAATTACATGAGTGTTTGTGACATTTTGGTTGATGTTTTTTTTGGTGTTTTTGACTGACTGGTTTAAAGCATGAAAATAAAAAAGTAAGGAGTAAAATGTACATTGTTTCACAGATGTGCCCTTTGAGAAAAACTCCTGATGAAGATCACTTGTAAAAAACTCATTTTAAACATTCGGTCCTCCGACCTCCTATAGGTATAAATGATAAGTATTTTTACAATCAAAGTTAGTGATCAGACGCGCCTGACTATAAAACTTTCAGGTGGCTTTATTGTGAAGCAGTCACAGAAAACGCCGGGTATTTGTCACAGAGGTTCCTGCTTGAATGTTTTTCTACAATGTGTCCAAAATACAAGACATTTCTCATCATTTTTGCAAAATTGCATCAGATCATGGTTGCACGTGGCATTTGAGCTGCGATGATTAGTTGATTCATTGATCAGTCAAATGAATGAAAATGAATCTCCAACGATTTTGATAATCAATTATTTGTTTCAGTCATTTTTCAAACACAGTATCTGGATCCAGCCTTTATATTGTGAGAATTTGCTGCTTGTCTTTATCACTTGAAAAGTCTTTGGGTTTTGGACTGTTGGTTGGAAAAACCACATCACTTCAGGCTCTTGGAAACTTTTTTTTAGGAAAAAGATTATTGACTGCCTTTTTTAAATAATAACAAAGCCAGTTTGTTTGGTTGCTTGCTTTGTCACCATACATATGTTGTGGTAAATCCCTAAAAGCAGCTGCAAAGTGGACTATTGACAGATGATTTAACAAAGTAAATGTAAAGAGCAGCACAGAGAAATAAAGAGGCACATTGTATACCACATATCAGTGAAGTCTTTTTTTAAATACTTTTAGTTGTGCTTTTTTAAATCCTCTTTCCGCTGACATCCTTCCTGTCACACCACAGATGTAGCAGAAATCACCAGTTAACTAAACTGAATACGCCAGTGCACAGTTCAACACATACTGCACCACACGACCTAGATTCAGCCAAAATAAACAGCTCCGAGCTCTTTTTAGCAGTTCACCCAGATAACGCTGGGACAGGACAGATCTTAGGAACCTCCCCGTATGAGGCTTTAAGATCTCTGGCACATAAAATGATATTAAAGGCTTATAAACACAACACGCATGCTGGCGACAATTGCGGCCGACGCTGATAATGGGATCAAGTTCAGTCTGTCCCACTTGAGCTACAGATTGGTGGGTTCATCCTTACTGGAAGTTTCCACAGTTACTAGTTTTCACTCCCCTGCAAGGATACACATTTAGTCAAAAATGATGCGTGATCTACTTAAGAGCAATTTTAATATACTTATACATTACTTGATTATTTCCATTACATGCTACTTTATTCTTTTATTCTACAACATTTCAGAGGGAAACATTGTGCCCTTTACTTAATTACATTTAATTGGCCCTTATAGCTACCAGTTACTTTGTAAATAAAAAGTATATGAAATACTGCTCTACATACTAATCTATTATTATTATTATTATTATTATTAATAATAATAATAATAATAATAATAATAATAATAAGAAGAAGAAGAAGAAGAAAACTAATCCATGACTTTTACTTTTAATTAGGCATTTTTAGACTATGGTATTTCTACTTTTACTTGAGTAAAAAAACTTATACTTCTTTCATCACTGCCTAATTGTGTGCAAAAGTGAAGCTTTAAAGTTGGTGATATTAGTTTTAGTTATAGGTCTACTGTGGGTCATCTTAAAGTGAAAGCAAAGGCAGCTAGATAGTTTAAAATGATTAGGACTCGCTCATCACTTTTGTTTCGACTGTCTTATGCTTTTCAAATTAAACCAAAAAGGGGTGAAAATGTCTTTTTGCAGGAGAAAACACAACTTTTGGATATATGGGGACAAAAAAACTGAGTGAAAATAATCTTTTTTTTCTGTGAAAATTGGCATATTATTTTAAAATCTGAACAAAAGCAGTCATAAATAATGTGATTACCCACTGTGAGCATATTAGTATGCTGACTCAGCATTTAACTCATCATTTAATTCATTAAATTAACTGTGCTTCAGTGCAGCCTCAAAGAGTTGCTAGCATGGCTGTAGTTCATAGTATTGTTGTGTACGAAACTTCCCATAGGTGGGACAGGTAATCTTACAAGTTAGTGGCATCGACATAGGCCTATGCTCAAGATAAGTTCCTAAATAAGTTCTCACTTATTCACTCACTCATTAACTCACTATTATCTATGTAGTATGCATTAAATAGTGAACTATATAGGGAATAACCTAATGAGATTTCACACACTTCGCTGGAATTTTCAGAGAGTTGATTTCACATGTGGGTTTTTACTAATCTGAAAATCAAACGGCAGATATGTTAAACTTAGAGGGACATTAAAACCTCATCATTTCTTTAAGAATACGTGACGTTAGTAATGCTAACGTGAAGCCACCTAGCATACTAGCTATGGAAATGCAGAGCCAGCTCGGCACAGCAGAGGAGCAGCAAGGCTCTGCTGCCCGGAGTTAAATCAGCTGCTGACGCCAACAGAGATGCTTCTCCTCCAGCAAAATATAAATAAAAAAATAAAAGCAACAGTTCTGGCTCCATCATTTCTTTCTTTTGTTTGTTTTAGTACTTTTTCCTCTCTCCCTCTCTCTTTCTCTCTCTAAGGAGCCTTGACAGCAGAAATCAATTGTCATGCCATGAGGTAAGGGCAGGAACATCGGGTGACGCAACCACGAAATCCTCCGAAGGCTAGACCGTCCCGTTTAACAACTGTTGATGTAGCCTTCGGAGGTGCCTCTGAAGTAGTCACCAGACCCTGAATTGGGACACAGCTTATATAGTGAACTATTTCAATGAAAGGGAACGATTTCGAACACAGTCTTGTATGTCACATAATTTTTTACTTACTGTCATTTCCCACCTTAGTGATTAGGCCTTTCTCAGTACAAAGTTCAGACTTGCAGATTTCGAAGTTCGAATTATGTAAGCTTGACTTGGGAGTGCAAACTCCCGAGGACGGGAGGAAGCAGCATGGTCAACTGGAACAGCAGTGTGCTTCATGATGCCATCTCAGCTTGGCTTGGCATTAGCCTACATGTCTACATATCTTCACTGTAGTGTTAACAATAAAATGAAATACGATATAAACCCAATCTTGCCTTCTTTTGTTTTCAGTCAGTCAGTCAGTCATTTTCTGTAACCGCTTGTCCTCGTAAGGGTCGCGGGGGGGCTGGAGCCAATCCCAGCTGTCATTGGGCGGAAGGCGGGGTACACCCTGGACAGGTCCCCAGGGCCGACACATATAGACGAACAACCATACATGCTCACAGTCACACTTAAGGGCAATTTAGAGTCACCAATTCACCTGAGCTGCATGTCTTTGGACTGTGGGAGGAAGCCGGAGACCCCGGAGAGAACCCACGCAGACACGGGGAGAACATGCAAACTCCGCACAGAAGGGCCCCCGCCTGGACCGAACCCCGTTCCAACCGGGATTCGAACCAGGGACCCTCTTGCTGTGAGGCAACAGTGCAAAGCCACCGTGCCGCCCTCTTTTGTTTTCATTCATAAATAAATCAATAAATATTTACATGTGTGCGCATTATTTCATCTTCCCAAAGCTAGGCTAACTTACTGATATGCTAACGCAATAACGTTAGCTAGACTGCCAAGTTAGCTTGGAGGCCCCACATCTCGGAAAACTAGTAATTTCACAAAATTCTAATTTAGATTTGTGAGTCTTTTGCCTCCACTATTGGTGCAAAATGCATTATGGGATACATGGCTGTCCTAAGTCCACACAAGTCATGTCCCAAAGCATCCTCTATTAAATAGGTGTAGCAAGACCACATCTGGATATTTGGACCAAACTTGGCTAGATGTGAACTTTGAACTGGAACAGCACTTGGGCTGCGACTGATGACATTTCACAAGTCCACAAGAACACATAACTGTTGAGACGGCAGACTGAGAAAGGCCTAATGATGTCTGCTTCTCCCTGATTTCTTTCACCTGTTAGTCATCAACCTGCTGTCACCTGTCCCTCGTTATCTCCCTGCTCTCCTTGTGTATTTAATCTTTGTGCTCCCTTGTGCTTTTGTCTGCACTGCTCACTAAATTCATCTCTGTGGTTCTTGTTGGATTCCCTCCCGTGTTCCTCAAATATTGATTTATTTCTAGTTTGTTTTTTTGGTTATCTTTGGGACTTTGTTTCTCATCTGTACTTGCTCCCTCAGTTTTGTTGCCTGTTAGAGTTTCTGTCTTTTTGTAACGTCTCTGCTATTGAGACTGGCTTTTTGTCCTCCTATCCTACCAGTTTCACAATAGAGTTGTTTCTTCAACTTTTGTGAAACACTTGCATGACGCCTATTGTGTGATTGTGTTTCAGTTCTTTCACTCAGGTTTTTTTGCCAGCTGAATATGAACACATTCGTTTATCCCACATGAGCTACAAGCTTCCCTACATCTCCCCGAGTGCTTCTCTAACATATGCAACACAGCCAGCTCCTAATGTTTACTGCTGGACCTCTGCCACTTCTCCGGCATGGAGCCCTCTGTCCTGTTGGCATGGAAACCACACATTTTGTCTCCTGCACCTTTGCTCACCTCGCAGCGGCAGTCAGGCCTTTAAGTACCAGGTCACTGAAAAGTATCACACATGGACAAACATGCAGCTGATTTGCTCTCACTGTGCCTTGATGAGGGTCCTCAAACTCGCACGCATGCGCGCACACACACACGTGCACAAGCGCACACACACAATTCTTATTGCAACGTGACAATCGGGATGCTGCTATAAATACACTCAGTGAAAGACTAGTTTAAGACAAAAAAAACAGGAGAGTGTAAATGCATTGTGATAAAATATATTAATCTTTATGAATAATAAAAAATAGTTGATATAATTAGTCAGAGGGAGAAACCAGGAAAAAATATTACATTATCCAGTCAGTATATGTTCTAAAATGATAGAGTAGTGCATTGTGTATTTTTTGTTGCTTGTTGGCATTCATCAAACGGAATTAATATTTATATTTCACTCACTTTTTCCCTGGAAGTACTTGACAAGCAAGCAAGACACAGACAGACCAAGAGATGCACTGCCAAGCTAGCACATCAACGTAACATTACTTATAGTTGCTGACAACAGTTTGATAGGTATTAATGAAGCAGGTCACGAAGGAGTGTATTACCAGATTATTGGATTTTTGTGTAAATATAGATATTAGGATTCGGTGAAGATATTTTAAATAACAGAACTTCTAGTTTGTTTGTGTTTTCTTGCCTAAATTCAGCTTTCTTGATATGTAATAATTTCCTCTCCTAAGTACTATGAACTAGGGCTGCAGTGATGTACTGGTTTCAAGGATGTACCGTTGTATGAAAATTGACTATCTTGTCTACGATATTGAAAAAATGCAACTGGACAGAAAATCTCACCTTTATTTAAGTTATTTTCAAAAGGGAGACTTTTTACACGCAATTTTATTTTTAGAAAGTTTCAGTTATTTTAGGGCTGTATTGGACTATGCCAGCTGAATCAGATCTGTCAGTGCAGTGGGAATACTCGACTGTTTTATTTTTCTATATAAAGTTTAAAAGTTTGACAGTGGCATTCATGTTATGTATTAAACAAGATGACGGCGCTTATGACAGGTCAGCAATGACACTAGAGACTGTATCATTTTAACTTGCTGTCCCGTAAATTCACTGTAATATTTCCTGGTACGGTTATTGTACAGTGAAAGTACTGTTGCAGCCCTGCCATGAACTGTGATGAAATTTGATAGCAGGTTTAGAGGAGCTACACATCTCATCCAAACTGACCTCAATTTGCCTGCTGATGACCGCAATGTCATGGCAACAGTGCTGCGGTAAAAATGGGTATGGTTTTACAATAAGGGACAGTGAAAAGAAGAGACCTATGGAGAGACAAGGTCAAATAGAAAGTGAAGAATCACAGACATTTACATCAGGGTTGTCAACAACATTTGTTAGGCCCTCCCTAATAGAGCGGTGAAGGGATGACGTATTTTTGTAGGCCAAACAGGAAGTAAGCATCACACTGGTTCCCTTGTCAAAAACCTTTTGGGATTTTTGAATGGGATTTCCGGTTAGTGCCAAAAACAGGCTCTGTGATGAACATAAGTTTATGAGACTTCCATGTTTTGTTCAGCGTGATAATCTTCACAGATGAACACCACTTTTGTGTGTTTTGAAGTGTAAATTAAAAGCAAAAAGCTATTGTTAGGCTATACACGAACTACATCGCGGTCGCATGTATTAAACATCACCACTACAAACACTGTAAAAACACGTTAAAACACGATTGAAAAATATTATAAACAGATAAATGTACAAGTTCGAGTGCGAGTTTGTAAAGCTGTAGCGGCGGACAAGTTAATTTAATGAGTTTCTGTGTCCGCTGTGATGATGTCCAACGTCCCCGACGAACACTGTAGTCCCATTTAGCCACTTGTTAGTAACCGCCTTTTTTAAGACGAGTAAAACCTTAGAAGTTCAAAAATCGGGTTTAAGTGGACATATTTTATGTTGCAGAACAAAACATCTAAATATCTTCAGCCTGTGTTAACCACAGACCTTATTTAGGGCATTTTAAAAAAACCCATAGACTTTTTGACGAGGGAACCGGGACTTCTAAGAGGCTAACGGACTTCCGCATTTTAGTCTCTATTATCCAACACATCAGTGTCATCTTATTATGACTTTGACAAGCAAATAAGTTGATGTGGTTTCATCACCTGCTACCTCATTTAACTTCACAGTATGGAGCATCTAAGAGCATCAGTGCTGCAGCAGCACTCAGCTAAAAGAGGACCAGAACTGCAGGCCTAAGTAGGTTATTTGAGCTTTGGGCCTTGTGGGTTGTAAAACAGCATTTATTCTCACGGGTAATCTGGTCGTTTTTCTATCACACTGAAGACACCACAGGTGAACAGGCCAGCTCACACGCAGTCGTGTTTGTTTTCTTTTGTCACTCAGCTGAGACAAAAATAAGTTTAACCACTGTGAATCAATTTAAAGATACTCAAGAAATGTAGTTTTAAAGCTGCTGAATCAACAGCAGTGATGTTCATAAGTTGACAGGCTGATTGCTCGCACACAGACTTAAGCACCAACCACCAACCACATTTCTAAAAATAAAATGCCACACCTGTGAAAATGTACTGTGGCTACAGAATACACATGTTTTTGATTGGCTGGAAGGTGTCTGTTAAAATTGTGTATCAGAACACCCTGATAACCATAGCAACAAATATGACGCTTTACACTACATAAGTTAAACTTGGAGTGGAAATTAACTAGATAAAAAAGCCAAAACATCTTTAAAATCAAATTATTGTTTTTATCTTACATTTACTTATCGTATGATAACGCAATACAAAGATGTAGAAAATAATATATCCGTCCTCTGTCTCAACAAGTATTTTCCTGTCAGGACAATTCATCAATATAATCTGAGTATGATTTCAAATAATGATTATTCCATGATTAAATAGTCTGCCAATTTTTCCTTGATTAGTTTGATCAGTCCAAATCCTGACACTGACAAGCAGCAAAATCCTCATGCAAAAACTAGAGTGTTTGGCATTTTAAAGTGACTCAATTTTCTTTTGATCAAATAAATGATTAGGAAAATAATCATTGCAGCTCTACATCTGATGTTATCCTTTTGTCTCACACCAGTACTTTAATCAAAGACTTAGTATTATATTATTTCTAATTAGTCAGTCAACAGGAAGTTAATCAACAGCTGCTTGATCACTGAAGTAAAAATGCCAAACATTTGCTGGTTCCATCTTCTTAAATACAAAGAAAAGCAGCTTTTCTCTGTTTTTACATTATAAATTAAATGCATGCTCAAAACAAAATGAGCTATTTGAAAACACCATGAGCTCTGGGAGATTGTGATGGGTGTTTTTATTCACTTTCAGATTTTATAAGCAAAATGAGGGCTGCAACTTATGCTGCATTCCCATCAACTCAGAACTCCAAAATTTACAACCTCCTACTAGAAAAAGCACAAGGGAATAACAACCTAAAGTTTTGACTTTCATTTTTCATTTTCTTTCTGACCTTATGAAGAAGCAAGCTGTTTGACATCACACAACAATGGCAGCACCTATGGAAGTGCACATTCTAAATGCCCAGTTAAACACGGCAACGTACGGTATATTTGTCTGTACTCAATCAAAATAATACACGCTATATGCTCACATCAATATGTCGCCAGTGGGACACCTAGTAGCTCACCTGGTAAAGCGGGCGCCCCATGTACAGAAGCTGTGTCCTCGCCGCAGCAGCCGCAGCTTAAACTGTTCTATCCGAATAAAGGCAAAAGTCAAATAAATGATGTTGCCAATGTTGTTAAGTAGTTGGCTGCAGTTAAACTATCTCTCATTTAAATATGCAAGTAGACTACGCTACACTCACTCAGTTGTGAGTGCACTTGCCAAAGACATATCAGTTTGTAACAGACAGACATTTTTTTGTTTACATTTAGCATCATAAAAGAAGTTGTACATTATAACATAAAAGAAGTTGGAAATTTCATCTGAGAAGTTTTGTCCTCCGACTGTGACTGGAACAAAGCATAAAAATAATTTTGCAGATAATCTTTTAAAAATGCATATTTTAGTCTATCTGACACTGCAGAACTCAGGTTTATGTCTTCACTTGTTTTGTTTGACCGCAAGGCAAAAATTGACTTATTTGAGAAGCTGTAATCATAAAACCTTTGCCTATTTGCTTGCCTAGCAATTAATCCACCATCAACATAGTTATACATAGTCAACTAATCGTTTCAGCACTACACAAAACAACTGATTAATCAGAAAAAAGAAAACCTTTCTTGCAGCTTTGACGGTTGTGACGGGTTCATTGACTCGACAGATTATCAGTTAAGAACATAAATTTGGATCAGATCAGTCAACTGAGCAGAAATCCTGTTTTGGCTCATCTTAATCAATCTAAGCTGTTTGCCTTGATTACCCAACAGATGGAACAGATAATGATTAGTGGCAACTTTACGCAATTTGAAAGTCACTTTTCTGAGGACTTAGGGAAAGTGAATCTCCGCTGCAGCTTAAAACAACAAAGCTTTTGACTCAGGACTGCTGTCAAGCCTGGTTTAGCTGTGCTGAGTTTTGCCAATTGTGTCTCGAGAGAGAATCAATTTCAGCCACTTGAGGATGTGCAGCAGCAGGAAAAAAAAACGACGAGTCATAAAACAACAGAAGGGCTTCAGTGACTGTTTTCAGGTTGCTTCTTGCTCAGTTTTATCGCTACAAGCAATGTCAAGCAAGAATAAGTGTGCATATGTCCACTTCTGTGTGTAATCCAACAAGTGACAGCACACTGTTAAATAGCGGAGTAGAGGAGAAGAAAGAAAGTAGAGGAGAAAGTGTGTGGGAGAGCAGAGACGCACGCTCCGCCGGCTATAACCACGGGGAGATGCTTCACGTTGCCATAGTGATTCAAGTATGTATCTACGTTGCTGTGGTGATTCACACATGCCTCCTCTTGCCTCTAGCGATGATGCTGCGATATAGGAAAGTGAGAGTTTCCAAGACCATAATAAGGCCCAGCGTGGGAGAGAGAAACATTACCATGTTGCCATCGCTTTGTTGCTGTAAAGCTGGACAACCATCTCCTGCATTGACTCACTCAAGGGATCGCCAGCAACAGACTTATGGATAAAATCACAAATGTGTGTTATATGTGTCAAAATACAGCTGCAGGCAAAGGCAGGGCTGCACAATTAATTGAAATATTCAAATCACAACACTGCCAAGAGCAATATCCAAAACATCCTGAGTTATAAAATATGTCACAAAATACCATTATAAATGAAGCATTGCTGTGCCACAGAGATGCCCCGAACAACAAATCATAAGGGAACAAGCTTTTTGGGAAAAAGACACTAGCAGTAATCCCATAATTAACATTTTACATATTTGAGAGCGAAAAATGAAATGCAAAAATCACTTTTCCCACTAATATCGCAAAACGCAATATCTATCAAAATAATTGCACTATGATTTTTTAAAATGATGCACTATGACTTGTTAATGGAAATCTAAAGGTCCAGTGTGTAGGATTTAGGGAGATATATTGGCAGAAATTGAGCATAATACAACAAGCATGTTTTCTTTCATGTTCACCTAAAATCTATTGGTACCGGGTTACTGGTATTAGTATCACAATTGTATTCATGATAACCAGCCAGCCAGTTTGAATCACTGGGTCCATCTGTTTCCACATCTCTGTGGATAATTAGGCTCCTGGTAAAAAAAAATGATTGGATCTTAAGTTATCAGAGAAAAAAAGTGAGACACATTAGTAGGTGCTGGACTGGCAGCTTGTCTGTGATGAGCCAAACAGTGGAGGAGAAACCGTGATTTGTAATGTGAAACTGCTTTATTGATAACTGTGTTTTGCATAGTTTTTACTGATTTCAATCGTGGGTGTTTGTTTATGAGCGGAAGAGGCCTCTGCGGATATTTCGGCCCCCGTAAAAAAACTCCTGAACAATGAGCACTACAGAAGTCCTAAACAGGAGTTGAGGTTTGGCACATGGGTGAAGTTTAAGCTGGTTGCAATCTGTAATCCACACAGATAGATGCCACTAAATGTTATCCACTGCTCCTTTAAAGAAACTGCAAAGCTCCACAGTTGATGGTCAGAGAGTCCGTTCCATTTTAGTGCACCGATGCACCGCTCAACACGAAACCGTGAGGGCCAGGAGAGCTGTTTTAATGGAATCTAATCTGTCAGCCTGCAGCAGCAAACATGTAATTGTCAGCTAACAAAACAAATAACGTCAGTCTACAGGACAAAAACCATGTTAACTTACCTAGTTGACAAGTAACTAACTCCATGGACAGTAATGTTCACAAAATGATTTTATTTAAGCCTGAATGACACTCAAAAGTTGTTTTATCAACCTCAACCTCTGCTCAAATTTAGGGTGTCTTCTGGCTACGATACCCGTCAAATGATGTGCGTACGCAGGCGTGGAAATGTTTTGCACCCAGTAAAAAAGGTAAGACACAAGCTGAGCCAAAGTCTGTCCCCAGAGCTCTTCATTTAGTAAGCTGGGATCACACTGGACTGGACTTGCAAGGTCTCATAAATCACCACAATATAAGCTTCCTGTATCACCAAAAACATGGCAAAGAGAAAGAGGATTAGATGATGGAAAAATGTGACTTTTTGTGAAGGTATATTTGCTTTTTTTCAAGAGATTAAAAATCAGGACATGAAGAAGTAAAGAAAAATGTGTGCTGGCGGGATTAAACACCCACACTGTTTAAAAAAGCTGGGAGAAAATCCGACAGTGTTTGCATGTTATCACACTCAGTATGTATCTTATCAACCAGTGTAACCCTCTTGTGTAAGTAAGGTATTATACTGGCCTTTAAATAGTCCCATGCCCTGCTGGCCACCTGTTAGCTAACTACTGGTTTAAGAGCTGAGTTGATGATGGATGTAGGTGTTACTGTGCACAGAAGACATTCTTGGCTGTGATCGCTGTCTGTGTTTCTCTGTGGGAAGCTTGCTGAGACTTAGAGATGACATAATTAAAAACAGCATTCATAAGTAATCAGCAGCGTTTTCGTTATAATCAATATGCAATTAAAATTAGGTATTTTAAGCTTTTTTCAGCAGTAATTGCAGCAACCAAACTGTTTCCCTTAGCCATGAAAATACATAGCAAAATTAATTTGTTCATCAAGTCAATTCAAGTCAAGTCAATTTCATCTATAAAGCCCATTATCACAAAACATGGTTTGTCTCAGGGTGCTTTACAGCGTACGACATCCCTCTGCCCTTAGACTCTCACTTCACCTAAGGAAAAACTCTCGAAAAAGAACCCCTATAACGGAGGCAAAAAAAGGGAAAAAGCCTCAGGAAGAGTGGCATGATGGAGGACGATGAGGGATCTCTCCTCCAGGACGGACAGACGTGCAATAGATGTCGTAAATAACAATTGAATTACAATTATGACAAAAAGGAAATAAATGAGCAGCTTATATTGTGTTTTCAAACTGTATACATGGAGCCTAAACACTTAGTTAGTTTCTAATTAAGCTTTACAAAACAAAACAAATGGTCAGCCACTGTAATATGGCGCACTGTCACAGATCAAACTACTCAACAGCACAGTATAATCCAGTTAAGTTAGCGTCAGCTCAACCTACTGCAACAGTATGTGAATCTATCCGTAACTATGATGCAATGATGTAATATATAACAATCACAGGAGCTATTTGTCTGCATAACAAATGTTTTACACTTTGCATTAATTCATTTTGCTTTTATTTGTACTTCAGTTGAACTGAATGAATTTTGAAAGCAGTAGTTGTACCTGTAATAGAGTACTTTGACATTGTAGTATTGCTACTTGTATTTAAGATGCTGGGAACTTGCTGTATACGATGCTATAAGTTTTGATTAAATATTTGCTAAAGGCATTTAAATAAAGTTTTGTGTTGGAGTTTGTTATATTCCAAGGTTTTCATTTTTATTGTAAATTCATTATCAGTTATCGGTCTCATTAACTACTAATAATCTGTATCGGTATCACACCCTCGACCTCCACTAAATACTTTCTCCACCACTGATATAATACCACTCTTACTCTCATATTGGTGCATACAATGCTCCTGATGAGATTATTTTGAATCCCAAGCTACCTGACTTAATTAAACATGACACCTGGGCATTTTAATTCTCTGAAACCTTCTGCACTGAACTTAATGTGAACTCATGCAAAGGAAGCATACAGGCTGCTTTAAAGGATGACCCCTGGCTCACCCCAGCCCCACACTCTGTACCTTACTCTGTACCTGACCAACTTGCAAGAAATGTCCCACAAATTACAAGAAATCAGTAAAAAAAGTGATGAAGAAAATGACATGAAATTTTGCTTTAAAAAAGGGGGAAGAAATAATAGAGAATAATCAAAAACTAGGGGAAATGTCAAGAAAAACATATTTGTAATGATTACAATTTGACATGTTCCTATATTTAAAATTATGTTTCAGAGAAACAAAATTATACTGCTCAGGTTTCAAGGGGTTAAAGCACATCTGCAGACAGGTCAACATTCACCAGAGAGGGTGCTCCCGTGATGCATCACCATGTGTTTGAATAGGGCCTATGTGGATTACATAAATAAGGGGACACGGTAATGACGTGATACATGACTCATCCAGGAGCTGTAACATTTCAAGACCTTCGTCTTTTTTTGTGTCAATCAACAACCCAAACAGCAGCGGTGAACTTACTCTCTGTGATCTTCTGCAAGCCCAGAACATCCTCCGGTGTGATCACCGCGCTGCCGAGCAGGTCCTCCTCCGTGGTCACCGGGACTCCCACGTCGGTCGAGTTGCAGCCTTTCTTCACTTTCATCGCCGCCGTTTGCTTCGGGCTGCCGTTACTGCTGCTGTCCTTGCCTCCGGTGTCTCTGCCCGGATTATTACCGGCAGGCTTCTTAGCGGTTGATGGGTCCTGGCTGTTGCCTCTGCTGGTACAAGAATAGCTCATTCTCCGCTCCTCCTCCCCCTCTCTAACCCAGGGCTTCCAAGATACAAAACAGTTGCCTCCCTCTCCCCTCCCTCCCTCACCGAAGGATGCACAGTTGCTGTCTGTTATCCGGTGCTTAATTCAAATCGTCTTTATCAGCTTGCAGTCTGTCTCCGCAGACTGGTTGCATGCAAGCGGCCGCGGATCCCGTCGGCTGAGCGCAAAATGCGGAGAGGGCGAGAGAGAGCGGGTTGATTCCTGCTGCTTTTCTGCGCAGCTGCTCTCTGAGACGCTATTTCTGTTGTGTCAAGTGAAGCTAGAAGTCGGTGGGAAATAATCTGCTGGGTTTGAAATTGAAAAAGAGGCGGCAGATGGCCGTTCCTGTCAAGGAGGGGAGGGGGACGTCTGAGCGGCTGACTGAGAGCGGCTGGTGCGTCTGCGCGTCTTCAACCGACAAAACGCGCACAACAATCAAGATGAACAAACTGCCGAATAATTTAAAACACCCTTCTCTTTCCAGTGTGTGTGTGTGTGTGTGTGTGTGTGTGTGTGTGTGTGTGCGCGCGCGCGTCTTCTCTTTCCTTAGCATGGGCCTTGCAAAAGTTTCACGCCCTCTGCGTTACATACACATCAAAAAAACAGAAAAAATTAAGTTACAAATAAGTACATATATACAAGTACTGCAAGTGTGTGGTTAATATGAAACATGACAAATGATTTCTCTCATTCAGGCCAAAAGGCTCAACTGGAATGAAAGTGTGAATCCAACATGCCTCTGCAGAGCACTCATTTGATAATGTCACCACCTTCGGGAGAGGCTGTTTTTTTTCTTATCTATTTGAAAGCAAGACTGTAACTTGGAGTATTTTTGAATAATTAAATATAAGTAAAAAGTCTGCTTTTGCTTAAAGGATCAGTGTGTAACTATCAGGGGGATTTAGTGGCATCTAGCAATGAGGATTGTAGATTACAACCATAATACTTCTGGTGAGAATTCCTTTTGGTGTTAATTGTTTGGGAGGTTTTTACTGGGATCTGAATTAACCACAGACGTCTTTTCTTTTCCAAAACAAAGGGATCCAGTGATTAACACAGGAAAAGCACTGTATGAGCCAGTTTCATTTTAATCAGTGTTTCACTGATGCTGTTTGGCTTGTCGCAAACAGGCTGTGAGCTCTGCCAACATGTACTCACCACCATTCTCTGATGACTTAAGATCTAGATGTTAAGGGGCTAAATTATCACAATATTTTTCCTCCTCTCCCAAACAAACAGACTCAGCTATTTAAACCAGTAAAAACACTGAATAAAGCGGTTTCACATTAAAATTCACTTCAAAAATGTTTTTTCTGAAGTTGCTCATTATGGAGGGCTGCTCAGTACGGTGGCCAAGGTGAAAATGCAAATGGCTCTATATGGAGCCAGTGTTTTCTTCAGTCTTGAACTGTAGAAACATGGCGGTGCAACACGGCAAACCCTATGAATGAAGGCCTGCACCAGATGTAGATATAAATTAATCATTATAATTATAAATAACTATGTAACAAAACACAGATATTCTTAATTTCAGGTTGTTATATAATTAAAAAAAAATAGTTAGTATATTGTATTCCATGTCTGCAAATATATTCTAAATCCTACATACTTGATCTTTAAGTGAATCTTAGTATGTTACTTCTTTCACCCCTGACAGTGTTAAGGAATCTGCTTGCATTTCATGCAAGTATAATAATGATCCAGAAACACTCAAAAGAGCCATTCTGCATAATATGATATTTTAAATTCACTCAACTGAAGAAAATAATTTTATGCTGGAATTTTACTTGCAGCGAAGTGTTTTCATAGTTTGATATTGCAACTTTTGCTTAATAACTAAGTAAAGCAAGTAATTTAAAATATTTCATCCACAACTGCTTGTGTTGCAATTAGTCGTCTGAAATTCAAACAAAGTTGTGTTACGTCTAAGATCTGCATCCTCAAATAATTCTTCTCTAGCTGGCAGCTGTTGTTCCGCTGTTGTTACAGCTGTTGTCATAATTTTTTATTTTATTTATTTATTTAACCCATATTTAACAAGATAAGTCCTACTGACATCAACAATCTCCTTTTTAAGGGAGACCTGGCCAAGACAGCAGCATTAGAAAAAATTATAGGTAACAACCACAATAAAAACATAAAAGATACACAGTAAACGTGGACATATTAGGACAAGCATTTGGACAAGTACCAACCAATTCATTAACCCTTACACATGAGAGCTTTAAAATCAGGCAGAGACCAGTGCTCTTAGTTTCAAATCCTTCTGGAGGCTACTCCAAGTGCGAGGAGCAGAGCGCTTAAGAGATTTCCAACTGCTGCAATGTAGAAAAAATCATTTAGGCATGTTGGCCCCACAAACAGGCAACACCAGATCATTGTTACCTAGATGTTAAAGCCGAGGAAGGAGCCTGTGTGAGGTTTTAATCCTATTTCTGTCTCTCTTTCACTCTCTACTGATGCATGTAAAGTCTCTGCATGACTCACTGGAGATCTCAGTCACACATGAGTCTCCATCACAGCTCTGCAGCAGCTCTGTATGTGATGATAACTGTGCCAAACCAACTGTAAGTGCAGTTAAAAGCATCCACAACAACAAAGCCCCTAAAGGCACTAAAAATTCAGTGTTTCACGTCCATGAGCCGCTCAAGAATTACTACATAAATGATTCACATGTGGCCCTGCACCGCTTGACCTCAGCAAGCTTTAGAGGTCATTAGGAGTGAGATGATTTCCTAAATTAATTATTGTCACAGACCTGTAAACTCAAAGTTTATGTGTGGATGTTGCACCCTAGAGGCACTTTGCATTTACTGCAAAACCTGTATCCATGTCTGCGCAGCTGAGGAAGAAGTAAGAATGATTATTGTCACTATAATATCTATTTTGGTTGGTGATCCTGATCTAAAGTATGCAGGGTATTAAATTAAGAGAATATTTTGGTTGTTAAAGCACATGTGCTTCAATTATCAGCGTCGCAAAAGCCCTGCTTGGAAAAAGCTAATTTAAGGATTTTTCCAAACAGACATCAAGACAGATTTGTATGTTTTAGCTTGTTTCTTTGAAATTAGTATTAAATATGCAGACTATTTGTGTGGCTGCTGTGTGTGTAAGAGTGTGTGTGTGTGCTGCAGGGTTGTCTGTTGAACAAGTATAGAAGAAACTGAGGTTTTGTTATGTCGATGTGTATATGCACACCGAGAGTCGGCTATATGGTCACTGTGGGCTCTTCACATCGCCCTGCTGAGTTTGCTCGTCCCTTTGTCACGTCTGAGCTGCTGCTGCTATCATCAGCAGAAACACACACACGCTCACACGCACACAAACACACAAACACATATGCATATCCCGTCTTGTATTGTGACGAGATAAATGCACTTTGATCAGGAATGTGACCACAAAAACCTTGTTGTTGTGATTTTATTTGTAATGTATCCACATGTCTCTCTCTCTCTCTCTCTCTGTTTTAGACACAATCAGGGAATTTCACTAACACACACACACACACACACACACACACACACACACACACACACACACACACACACACACACACAAACACAGACAGAGAGTCTGGGCAATGTGCTGACCTCAGTAAGCCATTCCTAAATGTTTATTGTTCAGTGCAGCTAGAGGAGAGAGGTGGGTGGACCTACCAGCTGCTCTCTCTGTTTTGTCCAATTTGTGCTTTCGTACTTTAATGACATGATGAAGAACGCTGTAAAATACTGTACAGCAACTTTTATTTGGTTGATTTTTGGAATAAATTAAACAAGTAGTTAAATATGCTTTAAAATGGCTTCAATGCTTTAATGGTAAGAATATGACAGCATGGTACAGATCAATCAAAAACACAGAAAGTAATGCACAGCTCAAGTTTGGTCCTCTCTTCTTTCATACAGCAACTGCAGTATTTTCACTCTATAATAATAATCTATTCACGCTGCTACTCGAAAGTGAAACTTTCATATACAGCTCATCAGTCGATGCCAACGTGCTGCCACTCCTGCCAATGAGGCCTTTTAGTTGGTGCCATTGCCCTCTGCTAACCTCTTGCTAACCTATTGTTTTATTCACTTGGACAGGTTTTCCCAAAAATAGCAACAGGTACTTTCATTCACAACTTCCATTTAAAAACCACAAACTTAGCACCGTGTTCTCCGCTGAATCAGTTTGGACTGGCTGGTTCTTTGATGCAAGATTTTATTTATAAATCAGACTCTCAAAAAACTTGTTCCTCTTCTGCCGCACCATGGATTTTTTTTTTTTTTTAAATGATCAATAAATAAGACCACCATTTTCCTATTTCAAATCCAGTGTTAATGCCATTAATCCAGTTTTTCCAGCCGTCATGAAACTTGGTGTTCAAGTTTCAGGAAATTAGATTACATTGAACGTTGAAATGCATTTTCATATGAGACATCACAGGGTGGAGACAAACAATTGATCCGAGTCTTGATAGAGAAAAATTATGTCTGGTGCACGTGCTGCACACGTATTAATGAGCAGGAAGTTTGGGGATGCTGAGACAAACTCACTGCACACAATGACATCATACAAAAACAGATAAAAAATAAAATATCCCACCACACCTGAATACTAGACAATAAACACTGAGGAGAAGACTTATGATTTTTATCATTTCTGATAGCATCATGTATCCCTATTATTGAGTATCAAGCATGTGATTGGTTGAATACATACTTAACTAATAATTTATCTAACAAATTATTCATTAGCGTATCAGAGGTGGGACCAAGGCATTGTTATGAAAGTCACAAGTAAGTCTTTACACCCAAGTCCTGAGTCAAGTTCCAAAGTCCTAAACTTTGAGTTTCTAGTCTGAAACAAGTCATATGCGCTTCCATCAAACGTAATGCCATTACAACAACAGATTAATAAGATATTAAAAACTACAAAAATCTAGAATACTTTTTGTTCTGTTTACTTATTTGTTTAAACAAATTTGTTCGAAGTTTTAATTTTTGAACCCCAGATTTTGTGTAATGAAATTTGATTTTTGATGACCACCGCCTCCTTTTTTATGTGAACAAAATTATCTCTTATATATATTTTTCCAGCTGGTGCTCAGTGACCTAATGTTAGTTTTTTGCAGTTTTTGCATGCAACTTGACTGATTGCTGCTGGATTGGTTCACACAAAGTTGATCATCTGGGAAATTAAGCGTTGAATGATGTAGTTAAATTGGTAAATAAAAGGAAACTCACTGCTTCATGGCACATTTTTTAGAAACATACTTTTTAATCTTTGGGCTTGAGGGAAGTATTTCCAAGTTAAAAGCTTTAAGTCCAAGTGAAATCACAAGTCATTTGTGAGTCCAAGTTGAGTTTCAAGTCTTTTAAGTTTGTCAAGTCATGTGACTTGACTCCACACCCCTACTGTTCGCCTTAGTAGAGTAATCCAGGCATGACGCTTTTCTATAGGCTGATGCAGAAGTTAGCATTGCCCTGGTTTGTTGGTCAAAAAGTCTGAGGGATTTCTGCATAGGATTTTGGATCACTGCAGAAAATAAGCTCTGTGGAAAATAAAATATTAATGATGCTTACAAGTTTTGTTCAGCAGGATAATCTTTTCAAATGGACACCACTTTCAGGATTTTTAAGGCCTAAATGCAAATGCCATTAGTAAAAAGCTAATGTTAGGCTCCAAACTACACTATGGTCACATGATTTCACATCCTCATTACAACAAGACTGTAAAGCCATATTCAGCGCGTCTCGGCTTGATGATGTTCTGTAGTCTCATTTAGCTACTTGTTCGAAACTGCTGTTTTTAATACACAAAAAGTTTTAAAAGGCATGAGTGGGGTAATTACTGACATATTTCATGTCATAGAACAAAACGTGAAGTCAGTTAAGCTTGTGTTAACCACAGACCTTATTTCAGGCTTCTAAACAAAAATACATTAAAAAAAAAACCAATTGCCTTGTATACAAGGGAACCCGAGGTGCTGAAATGAAAATTCATTTCTGGGTTTTAGGACTCATTGCTGGGAAACTCTATTTGGAGTTTTGCAACAAATGTCACATAAATGTGTCCAAGGGTGAAAAGAAAAGCAGATTTTGAAGAATTTACATCTTTATATTCAGATTAATATGACGACAAAAGACTAGTGACTAGTTTACAAGTGTCTTTTTTTCATTTAATTAATTACACCATCACTTTAAAACATGCTGTGAGTGTAAATGTTAAAAAATAAAACATAAAACCTTGAGAGTGAATTATTTAAAGTCAAAATACATCAAAACAGCAACATAAAGTGTTTTAAAACTTAACTGCAATTCCACTATTTGATAACCAATTGACAAACAGATGGAAAGGGTTCTCTGTTTTCACCCCCAACATATAGATTTGACACAGAGGTAACGCAGTATAGACGTATGCCCTCTTTGTGTTTGCATGAATTACTCTGTGTGTGTGTGTGTGTGTGTGTGTGTGTGTGTGTGTGTGTTAACCCCTCTGTGGCTCACACAACAAAACAATGGAGTCCAAAGCAAAGTGCTGACATGAGTCCAGGCGTGCCTCCCCCCCGGCCCCTGTCACCCGTGTGTGTATATATACCCCCATACACACCGTCTCTGCAGACCGGTCAGTGGAACCCTGCGACACACAGTTCACCAGTTTGGGTAGGTCAAACCAGTTAACAATACAGTACAGTTTCCCAATCTATGGACATGGTTTAGTAAGGGTCTCTGATGCAGTATATCAACTAACAACAGGGAGTCTTAACTGGTACCAGTGAAGACAAAGCAGTGAGTTTATTGCCTTTGCAGGAAATAAGGGACTCATTTTAAAACAAATCAAGGAAAGGATATGAGAGGCTTTAGGCTTAAACTGTAAAGTCAAGGCAAAAACCTGGGAGTTAAATGCACAACACAGTGAACAGTGAAGAAAGAGTTTAAGAAAGCTAAAATGCCACCTAGAGTAGCCGACAGGATGGGTGAAATTGGTGCTTTTTAGAAATTATAAATGTTTGTTCACAGGCCTGACTAACTGTCTGTTTCCCCACAGGTAGTACAGAAAAACAAGACAAAATGGCTCTGACAACTCCAATGCCCATGGGCCCTTGGAAGGTAAGCGTCATGTACATGCTTAAGACTACATTACCCATCAGCACAGGGAGCAGCAAGAAGTTCCAATGCATGATTAGGCGCAATTATAAAGTATCCTTCTTGGGCTACCTTAACTTACTTTTGCATTTCTGTGTTTTACAGATCACCGTGTACGATCAAGAGTACTTCCAGGGCAGGCGTATGGAGTTCACCGCCAGCTGCCAGAACATCATGGAGTGTGGGATGGAGAACATCCGTTCCCTGAAGGTCGAGTGTGGCGCGTACGTACCCAGAGAGCTTCTCCTCGTTGACAATTTACAAACTAAAAATTGAGTACCTTTTTTTTAAGATTCTGTTATTGTGCTGATTTCATTTGCTTTTGCTCTCTGCTCACAGTTGGGTTGGCTATGAGCACTCCAGCTTCTGCGGCCAGCAGTTTGTCCTGGAGAAGGGTGACTACCCTCGCTTCGAGGCCTACAGCGGCAGCAACTCCTACCGCATTGAGAGGATGATCTCCTTCAGACCCATCTGCTGTGCTGTAGGTCTAATGCACAACGCTGTAAAAGCCAGGCCATTTTGAGCTTAGCTTCATCTTAAGTTGTGCAAAACCTCCTTTTCTCCTCCCTTGTGCAGAACCACAAGGAGTCCCGCATGACCATCTTCGAGATGGAGAACATGACCGGTCGTCAGTTTGAGCTGTCTGATGACTACCCCTCTCTGCAGGCCATGGGCTGGATGAACAACGAGGTTGGATCCATGCAGGTTCAGAGTGGAGCGTAAGTCCATCGTCGTGATGTTTGATGTGAAGCTTTAGTGGAGGCAAAAGTAGGACTGATTACCCAGGGCCCCAATTTGAGGGGGGATTTGAAAAGGCTGGATGAAAAGTTTGATTTTATTTGCGTTATTATGATGTAATTAATGCAAAAACTAAATTAAAATTGTTTGAATAAATGGGTTGAAAAACAGTAAAAACTCCTCTCACCCCTTAAAGTTGCAAAATGGTTTAGTCCACCCCTGCACTAGTCTCTAAATAAAGCTTGAGTAAAGTGACTATACGCTGCTGGAGCTCCAACATACACTGCCATGTCTTTCACCCAAATAAGGGAAATCAGGAATGCCCGGATGCTCGCCTGGTGGAGTGGGCGCCAACGGGGCTGTGTCCTTGCTGCAGCAGCAATGGATTTGATTTTGGCTTGTGGCCCTTTGCTGCGCGTCTTCCCCTTTCTCTCCCCCTTTCACGCTTAACACTGTCCTGTAGAATAATGGTGAAAACTTAAAATACAAAATAAACACATTTTCTTTAAAAAAAGGAAATCAGAGTTCCAAAAAAGAAATTAAAAAAATAAAGGAAGGGGAACTGAACTGACTTTGTAAAAACAAAAAGTCATTCAAAAGGTGTGTGGGAGAGTCATTTATCAAGAGAAGAAGAGCATGGGGCCCCTGGATTTACACACCTTCAGCTAGTCCTGGGCAACAGCTGCAAACACACACTGGCTGGGAATATCGTGCAAGAATTAAGAATTTGCATTTGATAAGCACGTTCTTGTTTTCTCCTGCAGCTTTGTGTGCTACCAGTACCCTGGTTACCGTGGCCACCAGTACATCTTGGAGTGTGACTGTCACGGAGGAGAGTTCAAGTGTTACCGTGAGTTTGGCTCCCACTCCCAGACTCCCCAGATTCAGTCTATCAGGAGGATCCAGCACTGAGAGGGAGGCGCCTTCATTACACTCCCTTATCTCCTCCTCTCCCTCCTCCTGCACTTCCATCCCTCCCTCTCCTCCTCCTCTCCCCCAGCCTCCTTCTCCCCGGCTCTGTCGGCCCAGCTAGTCAAAGCAGGATCCCGAGCTGGACTTCAGGTGCTTACTGGTGTCAGTTGTTCACAGCACTTTTGCATTTTTTAAAGAAACATCACAAAAGAAAGGAAAGATGTAAGAAAGACAGAAAATAGGAATGACAGAATTGAGAGAAAAAGCTGAATCAGTGTGAAAGAGAGGCCTCGTCTGCTGAGGTTGGTTGCAGAACGGTGAAAACACCTCAAAGTTTTTGCTCTTTTTCATCTCCGCCAATGATGGCATCATCATCCTCATCATCGTCATTGTCTTCTACATCAACACGATCACCGGTCTTGCTGTTACTGTGATTTCCATGACTGCCTGTGTTCAAGACGATGAATAAAGAGAATGAGCAAAGAAACAGAGAGATTCACAATACGAGTGACGTACCTTAATCACATCTGTGTTTTGTCTTTCTACACTGACACTTTGACACCACTTGAGAGCAGCGAACAGCTAAAAATTATGATAATCAGCCTACAAAACATGGATTCATCAGGTGAATCTCAAAAAATCAAGGTTCAGATTCAAATTAACCCTTTTCAACTTCACTGACCTCTCATAAAGGTGTCCAAATCCACAAAACTTAAACTTAATTTGTCTTGGTCTGAAAAGTTCCAAAGATAGCAAATATGTTAAACTGAATTTGGGGGAAATTTATTTAAAGTGGTGTACAAAAACTGCAGTATTTCCATTTGCAGCCATAAAAAAGACATTGTGTCCTTCTGAATATTTCAGTAAAAATCAAAGAATTCAGTGAAGGGCTGGAATTAGATGATTCACAATATATGAGCTACCAAACAATTTGGAATTAGA
Source organism: Plectropomus leopardus (assembly GCF_026936395.1). NCBI lineage: Eukaryota > Metazoa > Chordata > Actinopteri > Perciformes > Serranidae > Plectropomus > Plectropomus leopardus. Next base: position 18,838,339 of record NC_142190.1, read on the forward strand.
TGATTTTATCCACGTTAAAGCTGGTTAACAAGAAATCCAAGGCAAAACATGACACTGAGGGGTTGAATACACACACAAACTATCAAAATTGACTGAAAATTTAATTAAGCTCCATGACAAACAGGCTGTGTCAGAGTAATGTTACCCTTTTTGGGAAAATTTAAGTTTTTTTCAATTAGATTTCGATTGGTGAGAACCAGAGGTGCATAAGAGATATTTGACCAACTTAACAAGACAGCCAAAACAAAAAAATGACCATGATTTGTTTTAATTTGTTATATGATTTTTTACCTTAATATCAAAACTTAATAAACATGTGGATGACAATATTCTTAATGAACAATATTTTGACAGTTATTTGAGAAATAATAATTTAAGGTGCATCAGTACACTTATGCCCCATTTGGCCCCAAACAGTTCAGTGTGTTCAGGGTTAAGTCTTTTGGTTTTTGATCAATAACTCTGGACATCTACCCATTTTGGCAGTAGAAAGAGCTCTTCAGGAACTTTCAATTGATATTCATAACTAATTTTCAACCAAAACATCAGTTACACCCCACTAGGCCACTTCCCCCTGATATATTTACACACGCCAGATTTCCATTTGTGCCATCTGCATTTAAGATAAAATGCCTTTTAATTGTGCTGCTACTTTGGAAACTAATTCAGGTTGACTTAAGATGAAAAAAGATGGATGAAAGCTGTAATAACATTCCAATAATAGGCCTACCAGTAGTGGAAAGTAAGCAAGTACATGTACTCCAGCACATTTTTGAGGCATTTGTGCCCTACTTGAGTATTTCCACATCCTGCAACTGAATACTCCAGTGGGAAATTTTGTTCTTAACTTACTTTTATAGCTATGGTTTCTTCACAGACGAAGATTTCACATACAAATAAAGATGAATATATATAAGGCATTTTTATAGATTCAATTACAAGAGCATAATGTGGACTAATGTAGGCCAATTTAAGCATCTTAAACATTAAAACGATGCTTACACACTAATGCACCATAACCCAATAATACCCTATAATGATAGCTATAATATGGTCATCAGCCATTCTGCCAAATGAGTGCTTTTACTTTTGATACTTCAAGTACATTTTGCTGATACAACTTCTCTGTTTGTTCACATTTGAATGCAGAGCTTTCAGCCCTAATTGGGTATTTTGCTATGGTATTTTTACTGCTTAAGCAGAAGTAGAGGAACAGTCACTACAATGAAACTAAGTTTTAAGAAATTAAGAATTTTGTTGTCAATAAGCAATGAGCCTATTATGTTTCACATTTTGACCCTTGGGATAATAAGCATAAAGGCTTGTGGTAGTGTAGTTATAACTTTTTTTATATTTCCTCAAAATCTATTGACACATATAGGCCTGCATTCAATATTTTCAACATAGAGGTTGTATAACATTATTTCATAATAAAACAAAATTCAATTTTATAATAAAAAAATGTGGAGGAAATAAATAATCAAAACAACAATAAACCTTGAGGGTCTGCAATAAAGATATAATAAAACTGCAATATCTTAATAATCCAATCCTTTTTTGTCAGTTAAAATTTATATATTTACAATTTTAAATTGTTACCGAGTATATTTTGATAATAATTGGTTCAGTGAGTGGCGCGCTTGTGGCCGGAAACCACCAGAGGACGCTGTGGCTCATGTGAAAAATTGCGACAGTTGTTGCTCCTTGGCGGCTCATGATGACATGTAACAACAAACATGGCAACCGGCAGTAACTACTGGGAAGGTAAATAATGTTTCAGCGTCTGATTTAAAACAACTCTCTACGTGTAAATCTTTTTGTTTCTTCGCCGTTTCAAGAAAACATGATTTGACATGCTCCGTAAGATGTTACGTTAATAAACGTTTTATTCTTTAGCTGGTTATGAGCTAACCTGTTAGCTTGTCTGACGTTAACGTCCATAAACGTCGAACTTGTGAAGTTATCGTTATTAGCGGATGTGAGTATTAAAAGCTAACGTGACGTCTTTCAGTGAGTCGACTGAAAGTGATTTTAAGTTTGTTTAAGAAAAAAATGTTTTTTTAAAGCTCTGCTACCTGTTGGCAGGAGCAATGGAAACAAGTAAATCAAAGCATTTACAGCTTTATACAAACGAAAGTCTCCACATTAAAAACTACGAGAATGTGAACCTCCCAATGCATTGTTTTGTTTTTACGTATTAATCCATAACCTATTATAGACATTTGCACCTATTGTCATCAATTTCATGACTATATAACTCGATATAGTTATATATATCGATTAACTCACTAACTAAACAATGTTGAGCACACATAGCTTTCATGTTGCATTTTTTTGATGAGTTTTTAGAAGGAGTAGAAGGCAGATTTATTTGTCTTTTTTTAAACAAAGTTTAAAACCCGAAATTATATTTTTTTAAATGTTATTTGTTATACTGTATTTACAGTATATCTGTGTGTATATCTGTGTGTATTACAATTTCCTTATGTTCATTTTGTGTTCTTTGTAATATTGTGAAAGTTAAACTTAAAATATGCTCACTTTTTCTGCCTCTCCCTGCACTGTATTTTATTTTTGTCATTTGGTGCATTTCAATCTGTGCAAAAATAAATACATCAAAAGCACCTTCTAAACAAGGTACTTTGGTAATGGGTGCTGATCATCGACTTAACATTAAAAAGTGACAGTTTCCATTAGACAAAAACAATGTGGCCCTTATGGTTTAATGTCATGTCTTGTTGAAATACTCAAGCCAGGCTTAAAACCAAGCCATGTATGGCTTGTATGTCTTATGCCATTACAAACTAAATGCCAACCGTGACAACTTATTGGTCCACACATTTTTTGTGTGTGTGTGTGTGTGTTTTCTATATGATGTCTTCTGTCACTGCTTTTTTTGCCTGACTTTTTGAGTGTTTCTCTGTTTCTTCACTCAGATTTGCGTAAACAGGCCAGACAGCTGGAGAATGAGCTGGACCTCAAGCTCGTCTCCTTCAGTAAGCTCTGCACCAGCTACAGCAGCAGCAGCAGCCGGGACCAGCGGACAAGAGACAGCAGGTCAGCTGCAAACCACTCACTTTATTTGAACAATGTGGATTTACTCTGACTTTTGCTGACTTTGGATATAGAATTTGACACAGTCATCAATGCTGACTTCCAGAAACACGTGGTTTTAACAAAGCATTGTTTTTTCATTTCTACTGAATAACTAATGACACAATATTTCAATAATATGATATCTAGTGTAATTGGCAATTTCTTTTTTTGGTCAATAACTGGGCATTAGGGCTGGATAATATATTGATATTATATTGATAATGTGAAATAGGACCCAATATTGTCTCTGATTTTTGAATGTTGTAATATTGTAAATATTTTACTTGTATTAAAGGCTGAATTACAGTAAAGCGAAGTATTTTTCTAAACTTACCAGACGGTTCTATCGCTTTTGTTATTTGTCTTTACGCATTTAGTCATATCCACATTAGTGATGTTTTTTTTTGTATGTGTGCTTTTGTTAAAAAAACTCACATTGTGTCAATATTTTTGGAAGCACCAATTATCAAGCCTACAATATTAATGTAATATCAATATTTAGGTGTTGGGTCAAAAAAAAAAATTTAAATTAAATTTTTTCTTTTTAATTATCATGCTTTAGTCTGTCAAATGTAATTGTTTTTTGTTTTTTTTTGTTCGAATGACAAAAATGACTGAACATTTTAGTATTCTCTCCAATTGATTCTTAAATCAGGTCGGATTCTGTCGGCTCGTCTCAAGACAATATGCTCGTGGCCATGACTACTGAACTGGAGCAGCTATTGGCCAGTGTAAGTCAAGTAGCACACTTATGTTCACTAACAGCCCAGCTGAAGGAGATTTAGTGTCCTCTTCAGAAGCAGCTGTTGAAGCCTTAGGCACAGGTGATGGAATAGATGTGATGCCAAAAATACCAAAGGGAATGTGATTTATCGTAGTTTATTTTATATATTGCGAAAAACCAATGTTTATTTTATGGGGGGGGCTAGGTTAGAATTGGTTTAAAGCTTATTACAGTTCATACATCCACTGAAAGTAATTTTTGTCATAGTCATAGTCTTGTTAAGTCATTCAGTTCTGTTAAGTTATTTTAAGATCACTTATCCCCCCCAAAGTCATTTTCTAACGACTTCTTATTTTCAATTTCATCTTCTTTTTTTTTTTTAATTTTCAGCTCACAGGAGTCAATGACAAGTTGGCAGAATACACAAACACACCGGGAATTTCGTCACATAATGCGGCATTGATGCACACCTTACAGAGACACAGAGACATCTTGCAGGTACATTATGTACAATAACTTTTCTGTGTTTCTTTCTCCTGCTGAAATGGATTTTATGTGTTTAAAGTGTTTTCCGTACTTTGCCGCAGAAACATCCATAGAATTAAAATTCAATTTGGTTTTATTTTGGCTTTTGTTTTATCCCACAGGATTACACTCATGAGTTTCACAAAACCAAAAACAACTTCTTCAGCCTGCGAGAGCGAGAGGACCTACTAGGCTCTGTCCACAGAGACATTGAGTGAGCACCTTCATACATCTTTTAATGATAAAAGAAATTGTATATTGTAAGCAAATGTGATCCTCTAATATTTCTCTTTATTCACCACAACTTTACTGTTGCCAGTGTTTGTTACAGATTTGAACTTTTGATTAAGAACGGACTCTGCAAGAAGTAGTTATCCAGATTTTGTTCTATTGAAATATGAAGTTTATTTTAAATTTGTTGTTATATTAAGAGTATTACCTGCAAGTTTGGGACTCACAGTGATTAAAATGGGACGCAACATCCGGCAAGAGAAGTTCAGCGATCACTGACATTCAGTTCTGTTCAGATTTATCTTCCTCTAATGCAGCTGTGTGGTTGTTAAGTTAGAATAAGATGCAATTATATCTGTAACTAGCAAATATTTTAATGATTAATATGTTGATTATTTTCTTGGTTAATTATTTACGCTATAAAATGCAAAAAAGTAGTGAGTGCCTGTTGCGTGTTCCCACAGTAATTAAAACAGCTAGTTTTATAAATCTTAAGATATATAACTCACAGTGGTGGAAGATGAAGAAAACTTGCAAATATTCCCATGAGACGTTGGAGACAGTGAATATTTGTGGTGTTTTTGCTTCCAAAATGCCTTAAACTATTTATTGAATATCAGAATTATTGCAGATTAATTTTCTGTCAACTAAATCAACCAGCTGACCACTTCAGCTCTAAATGCTGCATTGTTGGTTAAAATGATATATTATAATGAATCCTGAGACAATACCTGGCAAATATGGTCCAGACTTTTCTGGAACATTAATGTGAACAGAAAAAAGATAGATAATAGAGACTGTCTTTTTTTAATCTTTAAATTGATACTCTAAGTCCCTGCATTGATTTTTGACCATTTTTTCTTTCTTCAAATCTGTCTCCCAACTTTATGCAAGTGCAAAGGGACTATCTTAAAAAAAAAAATTGCTTTTTTTCCCCAATATAAACACAGAATACAGAACAGCTCAGACACAACATGACAAAATTACAACATGACAGTAAAAAGACAAAGAATAAGATAAAATAAAAAAAAAAACATGCTGCTATGTTGTCCTTAACCAGGAGGAGGCAGAAATGTCCAGTTTGTTGCTGAATTCCCCCACCCTTCATAGCCTCCATTGCTTCTATTATATTTCATCCTCCAGTAAGAGGCACCTCCTCTTATTAGCCGATCTCCCTCTCTCCCTCTCTCTCTCTCTCTCTGTTTCAGTCTCTGTGTCTCACTCCCTCTCTGTCTCTCTCTCTGTCTGTATCTATCTCTCTCTTTCTCTGGGGATATCTCTCCTAAGTGCCTTCTACAGTAAATCAAACCGCAAGGCTTTCATTCAGCCCAAGCTGAGGGAGAGTGGTTACATCTGGCCTGACTGATACAGAGAAATGTTTTATCGGTGGAGGAGAGACAGAGAAAGACAGTCAGACAGAGAGGAGGAGAGAGATACATTGTCCTAATCTGATATTGATGGATTACAGAAATGATGAGAGTGAATGTTAATTATTCTCATGGAGGTGAGAGAAATGGAGGGACAGTGAAAGGGGGGGGCAGAAGAGATAATGGACGATGAATTGATGATCAGAAAAAATAGGGAGGGGATGGTGTAAATAAGAGATGGAGGACAGAATTGTGGGTTAAGCAGAGCTGATCACTTAAAAGCCTGAACGCAGGAAGTACATGATCAGCATCCAGGCATCAGTTAATAGGAGGGAGTGAAACACCTCTTTCAGGCTGAAGCATTATGGGGAAAACTTGTTTTTGGTGCCGACTTCTTTGGATAGTCAGTTGCTGAGCAGCTCAAAGGGTAATGTGTTTCTGTAGGTTTTCATAACGCACCTCCAAACAGAGCCCGCCTGGGTCCAGACCTTTAAATCTGCCCACTCCGCTGAGGTGACTGAGTCGTCTGGCATCGTCACATTAAACATCAATTTCTTGGTGGAAAAGAAAAAATCGATCCAATGAGTGCTGCAGGGGGACTTATGATTAGCCAATGAGCACCATGAGTGGGACTAACGCACTTTTAATCAGGCTGTGTGCAGAAACTAATGAGAAGTAAAAAAAAAAGAACAGAGACGGTTACAGACAAGATAGACGCTGTTATCGAGGCTGTTTTAAATCAACATGTTTTCTCGATATCCCCATTGAAATCATCATCGTTTGTTGTCACTTCGCTAAGCTACAACCTTTTTTGTGTTAAGTTATGACTTAGTTTCATTTTGCAGACAGTGTTAGTCATGGAAAGATTTCACATACATGCTGTAAATAGGGAGGCAAGATAAAATCGGCATGTCATCACTATCGGCAGATATTGGCTTAACATATCTGCACACATGTTCACTTTGTCAAAAGTTTAACTGACAAAGTGAAAATGTACAAAACATCAACCCTAAGTTCAAGTGTTTTTCTTATTTTGCACAATGAATGAATGTTACATACACTGAAAAGCATTGTGGGCCATCACGATACAAGTATGCATAATATGATGTTAATTACTCAACAGAGGAGACTTGATGATCACTATAATGAGGTTGGGAATCAATATCTATTATATTATCAACTGAGTTGTTCAATATCGCGCATCCCCGACTATAAACAGACACACTCATATATGAACTAATATTCTGACATTATTTAAATCTGATATCATTTCTGGATTCTTCCATCTCCTGACAGGGAGGCCGTACTGATTATCAATACTTTGATGCTGGCTGCACTTCCTCTTTGTTAGTGTTCACTAAGTCACCCTGCTGCACTCTGCTACTAACCAAAAAAAGAGAAGTCGTTGTCATATAATCTTGTTTAATTCATCTTTTTACAAAAATTCTATTTTATGCTCTCAATGTCAATTTTCCTCTGTGATATCAAAAATGGAATCAAATATTGAATTTATTTTTCAATTTGTCAATCCAGTTCCCCATAATGTCTCTCTGTCTTCTGTTTTCTTACCCAGGTCCTATAAGAGCAGCACAGGAGTGAATAACAGAAGAACTGAACTTTTCCTGAAGGAACATGAACATCTCAGAAAGTAAGCGGTTTCTTTAAAAACAGTATTTATGTTTTCAAGAAGGCCAAGAGCTACACACAAAGTTCCTCCCTATTTACTTCATAATGCACCCTATTAACCCTCTGCCATTTTATTTTTTGAGTGTTACAGTGTGTGAAATGTGTGCTCATAGTGCACCCCAAAATTCTCACAAGGGTATCAAAAAAGGAGTGCCTAGGACATATTTCCATGATAATACGATTAGCTCAGTAAAGCCAACTGAAAATTAAAGGCATGGCATGTATGACACAAATGTAGCCACCTCTAAACATCTCGTACTTTAAAATGCAGCGCTAAAGGTGATTTAGTTAAACTAAAGGCCTCTTGTATTTTGCATTTTTAATGTATTTATTCTTTTCTTTTATAAATTATCCGGTTAGTTAGCGGCAGTTAATGGGTGTCGACTATCAACAGCAAAATGAACTGAAACGGATATCCCTAATTTTATTCTATCATTTATCTGTGTCCATTATGACAAAGGCTCCATCGGGAGAACCAGCAGTGATTTATGCTTTTATTTATATAACATTTTACTTACAAGACCTAGAAAGCCTGTAATCTATGAAGCTCATGATGAAATGAGACAGCGTAGCCTTTGTTCTAAAACTAGCATCATGAAAGTTGTTGAGGAAGTTGTGGGGTTACCTGGGATGCACGTATGCATATCCGTGGTTTACCAAACACATTTTAAGTCACGTTATCTTGTGCCTGATGATGTATTTCTCAAGCAGTTTGTCATGAGTGCAGTCAAATAGAGGAAGATTAACACGAGGAAAAAAAAAGAACAGAAGTACAGCAGCAGATGTGGTGGGAAAAAGGTTTCAAGGCAGAAGCTGTTAAATGAATTACAGCTGAATTACAGCAACGAGTTCCCAATGTGTCAGCAATTTGGTCATGAAAGCAGGAAGAGGAAAAAAGAATAGAATAAAATTAGTATAGGGATGTCCTAATCAAACTTTTTCGGCCCTTATCTTAGTCCATTAATAATGTGTATCTGCCATTAATAATAATAATGATAATAATAATAATTAAAAAATAAACTTTATTGCTACTGCGTTTTTCTAAAGTGGAGTTACAAAGTGCTTCACAAATTAAAATATAGTACTCTACCATACATAAGTAAAACAAAAAAAATAAAATAAGCATCATACACATATAATGCAAGTGTTAATCAAATGTGTATCTGACATGCTGAAATAACAGCCTACGTAATAAAAAATTCTTTATTGTTTTTTTTACAAGCTGTTTGATCAACATACTGGAGGTCCTTATTCATAAATATTAATGTTCTTGAATTACTGAAATGATAAAATTTAGTTTAATTGGAGAATATGACTTCAAAAGAGCGTGACACAGTCAGTCAGAGACGTATCACTCCTCTGGAGTTGTTGAAACAGTCGTACAGTGGTGTAACAAAGTGGAGCTTCTTCCCCTCAAACACGGTCTTTGGCTGAAAACAGACAACAGTCATGTGTAATTTGTCATCAAGTTACTGAACAATTTAATATTAATTAGGTATAATAGCATTTTTAAAACGTAATGATAGCGTCAGAGTTTAGTGAATCTGTTCTGCTGTGGACAGACACTTTTTTTCGCATTCAGACACAAATTTTTACTGATATGTGAAAACTGAAGAGCCAGACTGTTGTAAAGGATAGCTGCTCTGCAACGCTGGCAGGCCGAGGTGGACAAAACACTCTGAAGTACAGTAAAGAAAGGATGACATTTTGATCAGCTTTATTTTAACCAGTGTTGACCCAGCAAAATACGCAGCGTTTGACCTGATACCGACCCTTAAGAGCAGCTCAGGAGGTCTCTAGTTATTAGGTTACTTAGTGCGGTTTTGGGCCACAACGAGTCTGCAGAACAACGTGTCAAACATTCTTCAGGTCTGTAAACACCACTGAAAAATGGACATATTTTGTTGTTTTTTTCCTTCCTTTGTATTTTGATGGTAGTTCAAATAAGATTATACAGATGTTTACATCCATATAGAGGGTTAATCCTAATGGCTTTAGTGATCCCCAAACCTTTTCATCTACTGCAATCATTAGGTCAGAATTTTAATTTGCTCAATTTGTTGTGTTTATTATTCTTTTGTTTATTATTAAATACTGTAGATTCATCCTGTTTATCCACTGAGGTACTGAACAGCTTTAACCTTTTATAAACAAAATCAGAGGAAGCTCAGTTTGAGCAGCGTGGCAGTTAATTCACTGGACTTCACCGCTTCAAGGAAAACTGTCAGTGTAATCCAGGAAACTGATTTCTTCTGCATACATGCACACAGGTTACTGTTCACCTGAACTCAGTTTTTAAAGTAATGAAGTGTGATGTAAATACAGTGGCATTTTAAGCAATGCCCTTAATAAGTAAATATGCCCTTAATATTCTTAATAAGTACAACTTCATATAGAAAACCTGCAGTGAATGTTTACAGCTGCATTCACTATATTTTTTATTATAATGCTTGAAGACTTTTTCTATCCATTTTACCTACTAATTATTAAATACTTTATTTGTAGTTGTCAGAGGTTAAACTGTCCAAAATAGCTCAGTAAAGACAATAAAAGTATTATCTCCAACACCGTTTATTGTGAAACAAATGAAAGCAAATAACAGAAAAATTTACAAAGAATGCTGCACAGACACGTCAGGATTTAGTTTTCAATTTCAGTGTTTTGTTTATTTGTTTGTTGGTTGGCTGTCCATGTTCATTTGGACTGGATTTTCCTAAGAGAGAGAGAGAGAGAGATGGAGAAACACAGTTTGAAAATAATGCATGCGCGATTTTAACAATACAATCACATCTACAAACATAAATCATGTTTATGAGCAGATGTAAACTGTGTCCATGTGACTACTAAAACTCCTACTTACATTAGTTAACGTTAATATTGTTCCCTACACCAAAACCTCCTGCATTGAACCCAATGTCTGCGTTTATTGCGTTGCCAATACTTATTTCAATTCCTTTTCCTCCTGTTAATTTAAAGAGAAAAGTAAATAGAATGAAATCAAATTAACTGATAATCTCTCGTACTTCTGTGCGAAATAATCAAAGTGCCTTTTTCTACAAGCAGCTTCCCAAGACTCACCGTTCACGTTACAGTTGTTCCCTACACCAATGCCTCCTACGTGGTCTCCAACTGTCATGTTACCTATGTTGCCAATGCCTATTTTGACTCCTTCTCCTCCTGTTGAAAAACAAAGAATAATAAATAAGGAATATCAGATCATTTTCAGCAGACATGCAGGCTTCCTATGGTCATGGAAAAACTGGAGAAGTCCTGGAATTTCACAGTCTCACTTTATAGGCTTGGGAAAGTAATAGAATTAGTAAAGTCCTTAAAAGTTTTGGGAAAGTCATGAAATTTTGTTGTGTGTAATGAAGCTAATGGTTACAGTAATTTTTCCAAGGATAACCTTCCACGTAATGTCACATAATGGCAAATTTATTATTTTTTAATTTTGTTTACCAACAGTAATGTTTCTTTAAAACAATATCACAATATCTTTTAGGCTATATGGCGATGCACAAATATATATCACAATATTTTGAAATTTCCTCTAATCTGCTGTAAACTACTAAAATACAAAATTATTAAATAAACTACAGTTAAAAATACATAAAATACCAATACACCATAAAATAAAGTTACATAAACTAAAAAACTCACCCATTACATTGCAGTTGTTTCCTGCACCAATGTCTCCTTTGTTTGATCCAGCTTCCATCTTACTTATGTTTCCAATATCGACTTCAACTCCTTTTCCTCCTGTTGAAATACAAAGAATAATAAATACAGCAGCATCCCTGCTAATTTTACTGAGATCTGTATAAGGTATAATCCTTTGTATTTAAAGAATCTGCCCATTTCTGCCAAACTTCCCATCAGTGTAAGACAAAAACTCACCCATTACATTGCAGTTGTTCCCTGCACCAATGTCTCCATCATTGGATCCGACATCTAGCTTACTTATGTTGCCAATATCCACTTTGACCTCTTTTCCTCCTGTTGGAATACAAAGAATGATACATTAAACAAAATCCCATAAACTCTTAATCTTACTCACAGTTTTAGCGTGCAGATTCAGATTTATTGCACGAATATTGAATCAAAAATCATGATGATTTTATTAACTTCCCAACAATAGGAGACACTCACCGCTCACATTGCAGGTGTTCTTTGCACCAATGTCCCCTGCGTTGTCTCCAGCTGTCATGTTACTTACGTTGCCAACATTGACTGCTTTTCTTCCTGTTAAACACAAAAATAATAGATGCAATCACTTTAGTCGCACAGTTTGTAGTCTGAGGCACTCAGCTTGTGGGGCTCAGAGCGCCAAAAAATACATTTGAAAAACTCACCAGCAATGTCTCTTTTCAGAAATCATGACCTGGTTATATAAGATAATTCACATACCTTGTTGTGAGCGGTTTTACATAGGATCTATCTTCTTTTTACCGTACTACACCCACCAAACATATTAATGCACAGAAGGAAGTGTGCGTCTATGGATGAGGGACTGGTGCTTGTGACGGCACCGGACACAAGCATTAATGGCGTCCTTCTCGGCTGAGCAGTGACGGTAGCTGTCTCAGTAGTGCTAGGTTAGGTAGGTAGCAGCTGATGCACGATCGTATATATATTGAGAAGGCAGACATTCGTTTTGTTGATATCTTCAATACTCAGAAACTCACAACAAAAATGGTGTAGATTTTTAAATAGCACTTTGGTTAAGAGGAAAGAAAGTCTATTTTTTGATTTTAGGCTGAACTGTGCCTTTAAAGAGAAAATACAAAAGTTTTACACATGAAAGTGTGTTTACAGGTTCTTGGGACTCCAAAGGGAGGTGCAAAGTTTGATAAGTTGCCTCAAATGATGTCACTTGAGTCAACATTGCTTAGGGCTGAAGACTACAAATCTGAAAGTTACCACCTCTGTAGTCCACTCCTTACTCTGCTTGAGGCTATGGACTCAAGGCTACATTAGCTGCTACTGGCATAACCCACAACAGTCTCTGACCACACTGTCAGCTGTCGAGGAGCATTGTGGGTAATGTAGGCACCAGGTTTTACTGAGTAAGAAGAACGTGCGGATAAAAAAAAAGACAATATCTGTGGTTGTGCTGCATCAGTTTCCATACTAAAAACTGATAACAGAACAGAAGTGCAAGGTTAAATTCAGTCAATCAATCAAACTTTATTTATATAGCACCTTTTAAACAAATTAAATACAATTCAAAATGCTTTACAGTTTGATTGAAGAAACAACAAACATGACAAAGAACAACATACAAAATAAGCAAAATGGATCTTAAATAAGATTAAGAAATTAAAAAAGAATAAGTATAAACCATAAAATAGTGATAAATTGGTGGAGTACTCCTTAACCAATATTTAGGACTGTTTATTTACTTTATTTAAATTCTGTAGAAATAGTCCCATATGAATCACAGAACTCACCACTGGTGTTCCCAGAGGCAGTGGATCCAGATCCAGTCCCACCTCCTGTCTTACATGAGTTCCCAGGATTTGACTGGGATCTTATTCCTCCTTTAGAATAACAAAGTAAAATAAATAAAACATAGATAGACAGACAGACAGATAGATGATCATACACTTCCTTCAGCAATATGAAATAACTGAACAGTGAACTGAACTGAACTACTCTCTGCTCAACTCATCGCTGATTCGTACACTAACTACAGACTGTTATGAGAGACGTGAGAGAGGTCATCAATCACAGCCAGTGTGCAGACGTTGAACTCACCACTAATGTTGATCACATTATCAGCGCCAATCTTCCCTTTGTTGGTCCCAACGACAATGTCTGTGCTGTTACTTATGTTGCGCGCCATTGTTCCTGCTGAAACTTCTTCGACATAAAAACCTTTGTAAAGACAACATCAGTGACAGGATCAGCTGAATACAAATATAAAGTAGAAAATAACCTTCTAACAAATATAATTGTACTTTAAGGACAGAGCAACGGACGTTGACACATGCGGTTATTGTCTTACCTCTGGTTTCACACGTCGGTCCTGTGCTTATTGATTTGACGAGAGAAGACTCAGCTGTTCCGAGTGTCCGGCACAATTGTGTTGATGTCTTTGATGAGAACTTCCTTATAGTTAGAAGATGTTTTGTTTGTTCTGCAAAACTCAAATCATCCCACAGAGTCTAAAGGGGGTTTTTAACACTGCTTCATCAGCTGATGTTAATTATAGAGAAACCAGAACATTTATTATGGATTAATCTTAGAACTGCTTCAACTTCTATCATGACATTTTAAAAAATAAGCATTTATATCAGCCAATTTTTGCAGATGACTTCACTACCAAAGAGGCATTTGTAGCTTTTTTCACTTGAACTTAAAACGGTGTGATTCTATACAAATATGCATTTATGTAACAAGCTATAACTCAAATTTTAAGCTTGTTAGATGCTGAGATATAGTGTCTAATATTTAAAAGATACAAATATACTACAAACTTGTGATATTGATTTTAATCATATCATTCAGCCCTTGTTTGACATTAACATTTTCATATCTATCTATATATTTGTGTGTGTGCGTGTGTGTGTATGTATATACTGTATGTATGTATGTGTGTGTCTATACATACATACAACCAATTAGCTGTCCTGAGTTGTTTAAAGTTTTAATAAATTTGATATCCTAACATTAATCTCTTTTTCATATCAAAATGTTGGATGTTATCTTGAGCACAGATATTAAGATTCAGCTGAAAAATCTCTTTTAGAAAGACAAGGTGTATTTTCCAGAGATAACCCTCTTTAATGTTTTTTTCTTTTATTCCAATTTTAATTTAACCATATTTAAAATCAACATTCACTCACACTTAGTGTACTGTATTCCTGTAAGTGTCCTCATAGGATGCCCAGTGATGTTTTTATTTTATTAATTTTCTCTGCATGAACCTAAAGTAAAAATCGATGTGTTTATTGATTCAAACATAGTAAGCTCTGAATTCTTCGTAGTCTCCTCTACCTCTGTAGTAATAGTATATGCAGCCTCTTTATGCAGCAACTAAATCATAACTGGTGCAGCCACCTTTTACAGAAGTTGCTTAATATATTGAAAGGAGGTTATTAGTGTGTAATCACATTATAGTAAATCATCATAGGTTAAAAGTAAATATATGTTCCACATTTTTTGATAACCCAACTATTGCTTTGTCATTTGCAATGAATTCATGACAAAGTTTGAATGTAAAAATGAAGAATATAAGAACATTACCAAAGTCCTGGGCAATGTCAGTAAAAAAAAAAGTAAATATTGAGACAAAGACAGCATCATACAGCAGGTACCTTATTCATTCTTATTCCTTTATTCTTTCTTTTCACTTGTATTTTTTTTTTTACATTCTTCTCATTAATTATTTTTTTCTGCCAATTTTAAATCATGACTTAAACATTTAACAAATGGTGCAGATTTTTTTGGAAGAGTTTTCAATTGGTGGGCTGTTTCCTGGAAGGGAGAACGACAAAGAAAGTGTCCATGAGAAA
The DNA here is from genome assembly GCF_026936395.1 of Plectropomus leopardus. Lineage (NCBI taxonomy): Eukaryota > Metazoa > Chordata > Actinopteri > Perciformes > Serranidae > Plectropomus > Plectropomus leopardus. Next base: position 18,853,485 of record NC_142190.1, read on the forward strand.
ATGATTATTCAGTTATACAATTCACAGGAAAAATTAACATGTAAGCACTTCATATGCAGACATCTGAAACTAACGAGGCAAGTGAATCTGTCGTCTTACCTCAGCTGATGTTGACTCTGTTTCCAGCACCAATAGATCCTGAGTTACTACCGACTAAAACATTAGCAGTGTTGCCAACACTGTCGCCAGATTTCAGTCCTCCTGTTGGAATATGAGGATTGAGAGAAAGAATAAAAGATTAACCACAAAAACTCTGCCGTAAATAAACTGTTCATAAAGTTTTTGCAGTATGAGGGATAACCCACCTTCTATTTTATAGCTGTTTTCTGCTCCAATGCGCGCTTTCTCCGTATTCTTCCCTACGACGGTGATGTCAGAGGTGTTTCCCAGAGCAGCATTTTGTCCAACACCTCCTGTAAAAGAGGTCAGGAGAGAAAAAGATTCAATTAAACTGTCAAGACAACCTGGCAGGAAAGTACAGTCACACTCAAATTTACCTGTAACGTCAATGGCATTTTCAGCGCCAACCTTCCCTGCGTTGTCGCCAATGAAAATTTTTTCAGTGTCAGCAACTTTCGCCATTGTTCCTGTTGAAATCTATACAGTCAGAGAGAGAAGTAAAACTGATTATAATTTAAACTAGTTCAGTCAAACCGTTGAGTGTGAAAGATGAAGAGACTCCATCATAGCCTCAATATACAATGCAAAATAAAAATTAAGATCGTAACTTTGAAAGACAGCACTTGTCTGAGAAACGGACAGTGTTCACCTTACCACTGGTTTGAGATGTTCGTCTTGTGCCGTGAGGCGAGCTTGTTGAAGTGAAGTGAGAAGACTCAGCATTTATAAGTGTCCTGCTCATGCACGCTCACGTCTTTGAGAATTTCCGAGGAGAAACTTCCTTTATGTGGTTAACAGGTGTTTTGTTTTTTCAGCAAAACTCTTCTGTTCCCAGGGAGCCTAAAAGGGGATATGTGAGATTTGTCATGAGCTGAGGTTCAATTTCAAGAATTTTTTTCTTGTGTTAATTGTACTGTGAAGGGCCCCTGCAGTTACAAAGTCATTGTCTTGCAGATTAAATTACACTTTATATTGCCTTCGATCTTTTCTGTTGAAGGAACAGCACTTCATATATCCTCACTAAGATATTTGGTTATTCATCCAATTTTTTTTATTAGCCAAATTTGTGCTCAGTAAATTGGTCAATATTGTAATTTTATGAAATCAAACCAGTTTTAAATGTCTGTGAATACATTACAGCTTTGGTCACTGCTGTCCTCGTAGTGGGTTGTTTTTTTAACAATTACTGTAAAATCAACAGGATTCATGAGTGTCCTCTCAGTTTACTTCTTTTGACAAAAGCTGTTCAACTGTCTTTGTTCTAGCTAAAAAAAAGAAAAAAAAGACCACAAATTGGACGTTATTATTGTATTCAGAATTCATGGATTATTTAAAACAATAAACTTACAATTCTAAATTACAGGCTCATTTAATTCACAAAACAAGCATTTTTATAATATCATAATTTATCCACATACTAATCGACCAGCATGAAATTTATGCATTATTTATTATTATATATTTATTTTTTTAATACATTATTTATAGAAAGGATTACATGAATTGATCACAGTTTTGAAGACAAATAGTGGCATCTCTGAACTTTTAACATGTACTTTCAGCCAGTGCTGTGACATGTGATATGTTGATTTGTTTTTTCTGTATCATTTATTGTGTAAGTTGACCCTCTATAGTATTTCATAGAAGACCCTGATATTCATTTGGCATGTAACATAACAAAGTCAGTGGGGTTCATCAATCAAATGTTTAATCAGAATCAGAATCTGGGTTTATTGCCAAGTACATTTACATAAACAAGGAATTTGAAATGGTATTTTAGTGCAAAACAATTAACATCAAGGAAGGATAAAAATATTGAATTTAAATAGTATAAGACACAAGATAAAAATATAGAAGCAATTGAATGAATTACTTCAAATTTCAGACTTTCTACTTTTAAAAAAAGTCCCATACTGAAATCACAAAACCACTACGACTCACGAGTTTTAGTTCTGACTTCAACCTGAACTTTGAGTTCTGGTTTAGCGACTGTATGACCCCAAGCTTCACTTTCATTTTGAGTTTGTTGCAGCGCTGGACTAAAACTTGTGAATCAGCAGTGTGGTTGCTGGGAACAGCAAAGACATTTAAAGGGAAACTTTGCCAATTTTCAACCAGTTGTGTGCGAATAATTCGTTTTTAACTGTTAATAGAACTTTAAATAAACCGACCAACATGTTGGCTGATTCTAAATCATCCAGCATGTTGGTTGCTATTGTCAAAACGGCCCTAAGAGTAAATACATTGTAAGTGTGTGTTTTTTTCAGAAATACATTATGCAACAGAGGGAAGACATCAGGCAGAGCGGGTTATTTAAATGATCTCATTGAAACCATCAGTAGGGTTTTATTTATTTCTTACACCTTTCAAGCTTCTTTTATGAAAGTTAAAAATTTGTCCACTAAGTCAGAAGCATCAGTGGATCAATCACATATCTGTCCATATGTTTGCATATAGCCCCACCTTGCTGCCTTTGTGTCATAATACACTGGCCTGATAATAAGACCGATTTGCCATTTCCTCACATTTTATTATTAATTTCAGTCTATACAGATCAAACATTTTGAGACACTAAAAACTACAGATGTCACTCAGGCAGGAAAAGTCAGGAAAAGAAAATTCAGGGCTGTGAAAAGTCACATGTCCTTTTCATCCTCTGGGGACCATAAATGTTTGTACAAAATTTCATGGAAATTCATCACAGAGGACCAAAGTGTTGAACCGGCCAACACTGAACCCCTCAGCCGGCATGTCTAGTTATTGTTCAGCTGCTGCTAAGTTCAGTGATGTGTGTTTTTGAGACATTTCAGTCTGTCTGTTCTCAAAGACAAGGCACAGAGTTGTATCCATGTTCAAGCAGAAATTGTGGAAATCTCACTTTTGTTTTTGTTGGATTGTATTTCAGATCCTCGTTGATACACTAGATGGTGGGCTGGTCAGTCTGAGTCCTACTGTGGTTCCTTTATATCCTCACTAACTGAGGTTTTTCAGTTGTCAATCAGATGTCCAAAATTTTTTTAATCAGACTTATCTTTCCTATTTTAAGAATCATATTACATTAAGAAAACACCTCATGTGTTTCCTTTGACAAAAAACAATGAAAAAACAAAGAAAAGAAAGGCAGTTCTGTGCAGCATATTAAGTTTATTTTAATTTGTTTTGTTTTTTTTATATTAAAGCTTATGAATAGTGATAATCTCTACTGAATTCAAAGCATGAATCTCTCCTTTGTTGTTTATAGGTTATAAGGTATTTTCATTATAAAACATCATTTTTGGCAGAGTAGTTTATGATCTGTCTGGTGGCATGTCCAGACTGTTTTTTACTGGGGTGGGCCTTGTGGGGCACTGACATACGCAGGAGGGGCATAAAGTACGAGCACTGCTGCAGGCACATACACATCATAGCTTCAATTTACCATTCTTGTCTCCACTCCCCATACCTCCTTTAATCACTAACATTGCAGTGTCTTCAATTCCTGTTTATAGTTTAGTGTAAAAGATAAACAGATTCACAACACAACAGAGTGACACCACACAAATGTAAAATAAAGCTTCCGTACTTAATGTAAAGATTGTTCCTCCAAAAGTAAATCATACAAAAGCAAATGTAAATCAATAAGCCTTTGTGAACAAACATTTTAACAGTTGTGTCAGTTTATTTGTATGTAAAATTAGTCAGGCGAGATACTACTCTGGCAAATTACTGCCTCTCAGGTTTCAGACTAAATTACACCTATAAACTAGAATTTAGTTTACTGGTCAAACAGTTCAAACTGACAGGACAGATGGCCAATCAGATTTCAGGGATGGTCCAAGCGTACTCCTGGATCTGTCTGAGAGCAATTCCTAAGAATCCAATTTCCTAAGAGAGAAAAAGTCATGGAGAAAGAAGTTAGACAAAAAAACAACACTGAAAACAACCAATTATTAACAAAACAGATAAGCGCGCAAACATGTTATATGCACACAAAAACACACAGCACTGTGTCCTGTGTGTCTAGTAAATCTGTGCGCCCCTTTCTCACCTCAGCTAATGTGAATGCGGTTCCCAGAACCAATCGATCCTGAGTTGTTCCCAACTTTAACATTCCTGATGTTGCCAATATTAGACTTGGCTGGGATTCGTCCTGTTTAAACACGAGATTGGAAACAGTTAAAGGTGCTCAGATATGTGCTGTAAACATCTCTGAAAATGAGTAATGAATCAAAAATAAACCACCGCCCACTTTGTCCACCCAGAGAAGGATAACCCACCTGCTACAGTCAAGTCGTTCATTCCCCCGATGCATCCTCGGTTTGCTCCAGAAACATGAATGTTGCTGATGTCACCCAGAGAGACTATTTCTTTAATATCACCTGAAAAGGAGACGATATCAGAGCCGACAGTGTTATGAAAGTTGCGTGTGAGACACTCAGATAAAGATGCTGAGCTGAACTTACTTCTAACATTATTCTCTGCACCTATCTTCCTTTCACTGCAGCCGATGGGCATGTTGTTGTTGCTGGTGTTGTAAGACAGCGGACGTGCTGAAATGTAGACAGACGAGCCTAAAAAGATGAAGAGATATGCTGAAATAGAAAAAGCTGTGCTGTTAAATCCCATGACTGTGACACTTATCTCTGCTGTCTGACTGAAATGTTGTTGGCGCTCTGCATTAACACATCTGGGACGCAGCAGCAGCAGCTTAATGTGTAACATGTGAGTGTAAATAAAAAGACTCCATGAAGATTGAGCAGTGGACCCAGACACGAAGCCGAGTTAGACGCTGACACATGTAGAGGTGTTTGAAGCAGTGCGTCAGTTATTCTGCACAGGTGTGATTCTGGTCTGTATCTTGTGAGAGGTTTTAATGATTCAGCTTTTGCCCTCATTTCCACAGAATCTAAAGCGAGGAGAGTGTTTGCTTAACAGAGTTACACCAGGAGACTTTTGATAGCAAAACAAACTCCTTCATAGCTCTGCCAGAAGATGTATTTTTAGCATTTCTTGGAAAAATGGTGATTGTTTCCAACATTCTGAGATTCAGTTCTGTGTTTGTTTTTGTTTTTTGTCATATATATTACTTGATCTGCTTCGTACACACGACGTCTTTTGTACGTCTGTCCGTCCTGGAAAAGGGATCAGTCCTCAGTTACTGTTCTTGGGGTTTCTACCATTTTTCCCCTGTTTTAGGGCTTCTTATCCAAAGTGCTCTGAGGCGAACAGTGATTTTTTATTTTGGACTTTAATAGAGCAAGTGATTAAGCTACAATAAACTTTGACTTCAGTAATTTGTAAAGCACTTTGGGTTGCCTTTGGGCATGAAATGTGCTATATAAATAAATTTGCCTTGCCTTTAATGTTATGGATATTTGATATTTTTGTCAGTGGCTTTGTGGAAGAAATAGCCAATTATTGTAATCATGCTTTCTGCTGTCACTATTTCTGTTTCAAATGAAGGAATTTCTGAGTATGATTATTTGTGTGTCCTTCGTTTATTAATTACCTGTTCTGCTGTGTGGTATTTGCATAGTTGCAGACAGTCTCGGTGTGTTTCACAGTGAATCATAAGTCCTCTGACTCATTGTTAACAACCATAACTGCTGTTCAGCCTCGCAGACACAACAAACCAGAGGTGTTTTCCTGAAATGGATCCTTCTGAGACACGATGTCTTGCCTCCACTAAATGTAATTGTTGACTGAGCAAACAGGTTTAAAACTTTCAGTATCACTCTGCTTTTAACCATACACGTCACATAAAACTGGTAATTGTTTTTGACTCAATTACTGTATCTTAAAGGTTTTAAATTTCAGGTGTGCACAAAAAATCTAATTGTGTAATCAAGTGCCATTAGTTTAAGTACAATGTGTAATGTTGCAGTTTTTGCTGTTAGGAGAGAATGAGCAGTGGATGTATGGTGTGATTTAGAGCCAGTCATTTTCTGTGGTTTGTTTTGGTTTTGCCGATTTATCATACATTTTCATTTAGTACAATTTTACTTGTGAAGCTCTACAGTTAGCTTTGCAGATTTGAAGAAGAGAAAAAAAACTAAGCAACAAAGACAAACGTGTTAATGTCTCAATCCAGCCTCATGTCGCTCTCAGACAGGACATGACAGGTTTTTTTGTTTTTGATCGACTTTTGCAACTTTAAAATTCACATTAATGTCATGCTGATTAGGATAAATCAACCAAAAACACTTTTTTTTTGCCCATCCGGGATGCTCAGAGCAGATGATCTGCTGTCTGCCACACATCTGTCACTGCACTCTGGAAGACACAAGGAAGTGCAAATTCAGTGAAAATTGACTAATTAACTAAGACATGGCTGAAACTGACAAGGCAGTGCATATGAGGCTCTGTGTTTCTTATGCAAAAAGTTTTTCAAAACTCATAATAATGAGAATTAAGGCAGTGAAATCCCACAAGAATCACAAAATCACCCCAGCCCAAAAACCCACCTATAAACCCAGGTGTTTCCCCAGTTCTGTTGACTTTTTTCCCTTCACTTTTTGTTATTTCAAAATTGGCCTTAAATTCCAAGTGGCATTATAAAAGTCTTATAAAAAGTCTGAAATCCAACTTGCCTTAAGCTGTTGGAACCCTGACCTATAAGTAAAGAAAATAAAAAAAGTAACATAAACCAAAGCAAGAAGCTGCCTCTCCTGTAAAGAACAGAGAGAAAAAGCAGAGCACAGCAGTAGATAGATAGTGGGAGAGGTAGACGAGTAGATGAGGAGGAAGTATAAAGCACAGTATTGATTTTTGGTCTCCAGTGGAGTCGGGCAGGATGCATGCCGCTGACCTTATATGCTCTGCTCAGCTCTGGACTGAACACTTCATTTTTTTGTCCGTCACTTATCCCAGCAGCTAATGGCGGCTGATGTAAATCTTCTGTGTGTGTGTTCAGTGTCGGTCGTCTGTGTGTCTGTCCTGCTTATATTCATCCAAAGCAAATAACACAGGGGTCATCCTGAAAACGTCAGTTATAGAGATTAATTGGCTATGATGGAGGTTTGATTTGACCAATCTGGCTCTGACTTTACTAAAAATTCTCCATTAACCAGCACTTTTCTCCTGTCTCGCAGGAATCACAGGAAGTGCTCCTTTTATGAGAATAGACCTAAAGAGCCGTTTGGTTTTATGGCACGGGCTTTCCCTGTGTCCTGTTGTATCATTTCATGACTCTTAAACCAGGATATGTATATATATATCATCTCATAAAAGTGGTGAAGCAGCAAAAAAAGGAATTTCAGTATATTTTAAATGTTTTTAAGCTGTGTTGAAATTTGAAATGTGTGTATAAGACTATAAATGAAGGTTTTTCAGCTGACTTGATCTGACGTTTTTGTTTTTTCTCCTTTTTTTGTGTTCACAGCTCAGATAGTCTCATTGACAATGCGATAAGGTAAGCTTTATTGCCCTGTTCACTCTCCTCCTCTCTCCTTTTACTCCCACTCACCCTACTCAGTCTCTCTCTCACACACACACACAAACACAAACACAAACACACACACACACATCATAAGCAAACTGCACATTCAGGTCTATTAAAGCAGACCATCATGCCTTAATTACTGGCTCTTCAGCTGAAACATTAAACTTAAAGGGATAGTTCCATTCTTTTGAAGTGGGGCTGTATGACGTACGTATCCAGAGTGAGTGTCTTACATACAGAAGATGTAAGTCACCACAACCCCAGTTTGGAGAAGCAGGCTGGAGTTCGACACAGAAGCTGAACTATGTACCGTTACGTACTGCTGTGGACGTAGGCAGCAACAAAACATATTTAAGCCACCTAAAACTAATGTGCATCAAAATAGTGTGTCAATCCGTGTGCTTGCGATTTGTCAGACGGGTGTGTGTGGGCGATAACTCCGCCCACGTGGAGATTGCTATTGCACAGAATCTGGCTCAGAATGACGTCACTAGCGCAAGATGGCAGCAGCCGTATCTGGGATATTTAAGCCTCAATTTAGCATGGCGGGGATAAGTGGGGACGCATCGTCTGTCTTTACAAACAGTCTGTGGTTTGGGCTCATTACTCGGAATATGTACGGCTGCATGTAAATATTAGTGGAATATTGATTTTTATTATACATGTGAACAGCAACAATATGTTCTTTTTGGGAATAAGAAAATAAAAAACCACAATGTTTTGTGCACATAAACATTGTCACTGCCGACCAAAGGAGCTGCTGGTCTGTCACTGCCTCCATCACATATTATGTGTTTGTGTTATTGCACGACTTTTGCATTTTAAAAAGTTGGTTTACAATCACCAAAGTCACACATTAACACAAACAAACTGATAGGCAGCAGTAGACCAGCAGCTCTCATGCTCAGGAAGCCAAATTGACTGTTTTTGTCGATGGTGTCTGGTGGCTTTGACGAGAGGGATGGAGCGTGCTGTCTGACAGAAAGATAAAGTGGTGAAAATACTCTCAATATAGCATAAAATTAAATTGTTTCTGACTTTTATGTGGCTAAAATATGTTTTGTTTGCTGCCTCCGTCCTATTTTGCTTATCTTCTGTATCGACACCGCACTGCTTCTCCAAACTGGAGGGGTGCTGACTGACATCTGCTGTATCTAACACACTGTCTTATCCATGATAAGAACCTCATACAGCCCCACTTCAGAAAATCAGAACTGTCCCTTTAATGTGATGCTGTGAAGACAGATATGTGCCTCTTTTTCTACCAACTAATCCCTCGTGGTTTCTTCTTTCCTCCAGTATCGCCATGGCTACCAAAGAGAACATCACATTTCAGCGTGGGATGTTGAAGTCCATTCAAACCAGGGTCACAACTTTGGCTAGTATCCTTTAATCATTTGTTCTTCTTTGTCTTTATCTCCTTTACTGTGTCTCTCCTCTGAGGCTGATAGAACAGACTACAGCAGATTTACACCATTAAGCTCCACTTATTCTTCCTCCTGGATGTGTTTGGAGCCCCGCTGATGTATTTTCTCTGCTTTTTTCTGCTTTCTGTGTCTAACTGCAAGGGAAGGGAGGGCCAACTGGGATCTTAATTATTTTCCTTCACCACACTTCCTCCTCCCCTCAGATCGTTTCCCAGCCATCAACAGCCTCATCCAGAAAATCAATTTGCGCAAGAGGCGGGACTCTTTAATTCTAGGCGGGGTGATTGGCGTCTGCACCATACTCCTGTTGCTCTACACTTTCCACTGATTCAACTGACGGAACCTTAACTTTCTTATAAAAACAAAAAATTAATGTATCTCAAGACTTTTTTTTAAAAAAAAGTTCTTATATCGTAATTTTCTCTCCTCAAAACATCAGAAAAGATTTTATATTAACAAGAAAAAAGTCTTGATTGAATTCGTTTCAATTGGAGAGTTAATTTATTTTCTGAATTATTGCAATTCCATCCTGGAATTTATATATTGCTGCTTATATCCTGTCATAATTTTAGCTCTTTATAAATGTATAAAGTCATATTTTGCTGGGATTGTTGATGTTATACTTCTTTATATAGTATTGGCGGTGCCTTGTAAAACAAAGGTGATGAGCTCACTCTCAGGTTTGTCATGCTCATTCAAGTTTATTTCCAACATGCAGAACTATGGCACAGTAAACCAGTCATACAGTATAAATGTATAAACATCAACATCGGAGTGCCAAGAGCAGTGCATACAGGGAGAACAGTCCCATTCATATCTTGCAGTATATTGTAAACGTAATGAGGTGTAGACATCCAGGCAGCTCAGTCCGGCCAGGAATCAGTTTATCATAGTAGCACGCAAAGCAAGATATCACACTATGACTGCAGCAGGGCGTTGCTGTGATAAACATGAGTTTTAAACTTGATGTAAACAGTGTATGAAATCAGTATATACATCTTCCCACAGTTAGTCATTACTTTGTTGCAAATGTTTAAACAAACAGGGCAGGCAGTGCAGCATTACAGGCTGGAGGTGCACTGAGTCCAATAGGATGTATGTATTTATTTTCAGCATCACATACAAATCGTACTATGTGTTCTTTAGTCTTTAGGACATCCTTGTATCTAATGATGGCATTTTTTAAATAAGCAGTGCCATCTAAATGTGTGTCAGGCAGGCGTGTACCTCAGTGCAACACTAGTTTGGACTATGAGTAGTTATACTTTCTGATGCTCCAACACTCCAGCTCTGCCTTCATTCTCCTTTCTTTTGTTCCTGAGTTTGTGGGGTTATTGGCCATGAGTGTTGCCAGAAAAAGAGAAACAACTTCTTAGAGTCCCATCAGCTTGTTTCCAACTCAGATTTTGTGCTTTTTCGTCTTCCAAACACTCCTCCTCTCCTCTGTGCAAATTTGAGATGAAGTTAAAGGAAACTCCATCCATCCCACAGTTCAATTCTGCATCTCTGAGAGGAAGAGAAAAGAGAAATGAACATACACAGCTTTACACTTTAGTGTGTGTGTTTGTTCTGTCTTTCTTCCATACCTAATGTCAACACTACAAAGACGATGACAGCCACACCCAGCAGCATCGCCAGAAAGCTGAGCAGCATAGACAGACGCCCATACTTCCTTGCTCCTTCTAGATCTCCTGTATGGAGAACAGACCTCGACTAATTGGAGAGGAAAGGGAGGGAGGAGATCAACAATTCATTATTTAGAACAAGCAGAAGCAAGACACTTGTTTGAAAAAAAACTTACAACTGTATTCAGAGTAACTCCAAGCATCTGAAGCACAGATATATAGTGATAAGTATCTATAATAAAAGAAATCGAAAGCTGTAAATATATTTAACACTCACCACATGCGCGTACCACAGGGCGCATATGTTGAGCGGCACGGCGGGGCAGAAACAGGACAGCACGGCGAGCCAGAGGTAACACGAGGGTGCGGACCCGGGCGGCACCGGGGAGGGCAGCGGGCCCAGACTGAGACGGGACAAGGATTTGGGTGGGGCTGCCAACTGCCCGATGGAGCCCGACTTTAGCGGCGATCTGTGTCCATTCTGGTCCGCGTCCAGGGACCGGACGCTCCCTCTGATGTTGAGGGAGAAGGAGTCGGACGGTTTGATGTTGCTCTGCCCGGTGGGCTCGGTGGTCGCGGTGTTCAGGAGCTTCTCCGTGTCCTGGAAGTCGGTGGGATTGGAAACTTCCCTCTCGCCGAGGGCGCCTTTCCCAAAGGTAGCATCAGTGTTGATAGCCATCACTGAACGATAAGAAATCTCCAAGTCGTATTAGGTGTGAGCGAGCCGCTTTCCAGTGGATGGAGATGCTGAAGAAAGACGTCCTTCAGATGTGCTCCATGGGGGGTCATTAGATTAAATATTATAAATTCAGAGAGCCCAATACCTCCAAGGCAACCTATTTAATTAAGCAGGCTACCTCCATCAAAATGCCTTATTGATGAGCGAGATGTTATTGACGTCTGAGTCCCTCTCGCGTTTAGTTGGCGGTGAGCGTCCGGACGCACGCCTTGCCTTTTACCCCCCCCCCCCTCTCTATTATGTAGTGAGGTATTACCGCATCCCTTACATCTCCACAGCACATCCCCAGTGTCTGAGGCCTACTTATGCACCAGGCGAGGCGTGTGACAATGCAAAAACAACAATTAAACCTCTCGAAGTGATCACGCGCGGTGCGTAAAAGCTTTCCATTTACGCGCGGGGAGCATCAGCAGGATCAGCATGTAGGACACCGCACAGGGTGTGTGTTAGGGAGAGAGAACTGGGAAAGGAGCAAGGTAGACACTATAAACCATAAGCCTCTTATAACACAAGCACGCCCTGCTGACTCAGGTCCATCTGTAAAGTTTCATTCTGCCATTTTTAAAAGAAGCCTCACTGTCAAGTATTTAAAGTTTACATTTGCGCAACAAAACTTTCTCGCCCCCTAACTCTTTCTTTAACAGCCTGTTTAAAATGGCCTCCATCTATGACCACATGGTTAACTGCAGTACAATTTATTTGTTGGCAACTTTAGGCATATAATCCTATTTTAATTAATACATACCTACTTTTTTTACTCCACTACATGCAATTGTCATCAAAGGTTTTCACTGTTTAAATTCACCATAAAAGTTAGCCCAATTTGTATGTAGGGCTGGGTGGTATGGAGAAAATCAAATATCAAAATACTTTTGACTACATACCTCAGTAACAATATTGCGACATTTTTTAGGGTTGACTTGTTACTTTCACCAAATATATAATTTTTTGATAAATAATCATCAGTAATGTGGATATAATGACTCTGTGGGTAAAAGGAAATAACAGAAAAAAAACAGAACACTGGCGTTAGTTAAAAAACAAACATAAATTTACTGTAGCACAGCCTTTAAAACTAGGAAAAGACAACACTTACAATATTGCAGTGTCCAAAATTTAAGACGATATCTTGTCTTATATCATGATATTGAAACAATATTGATATAATGCTCAGCCCTGTGAGAGTAAGAGTCATAAAAGTGACCTTTCCAAGTAAAAGTTTTACTCCAAAATCTCCCAAAATAAACCAAAATCTTTTTAGATAGAGGTCCCTGAAGGATTTCTTTTTATCAAATGAGGGTCCATGACCTCATGTGTGTTAGTTTAGTGGTCCTTCACATGAAATAGGTTGAGAACCACTGTTTTTTATCTAAAACAGCACCTGATATCTTATAAACGTTTTATAATATCATTCTGTAAAACAATTCAAAACTAAACGTAGTGGATTGAAAATAATAATATTTCCTCAAATTTATTGAAATAGGAATATAAAAATAAAAACTACCTCAAATTTGTACTAAAATTATTGAGTAAATATAGTTACATTCCACCACTGGAAAATCAGATTCATCACTGATCAACTACTCAAAAGTAGCTCCAGTAAATGAAAGTGAGCAGTATGATCACTTAACAAATGGTGCTGCACTGGAACTACGTTAATTAAGATAACACTTTTTTTCTACTTTAATAACATAACAGCCTGTATTCTGGATATAGTTTTAACATAGTTTTGTTCAGGAAAATTTTATTTATGATGAGTAAGTTCCAGTCGACTGAGAATTCACCATATTCGTCCACCTCAGGTGACAATAATCCAGTCTGACTTCATTCCCCTCCACTCTTCTGCGAGGCAGGACTCTGTGGTGCCCTCAGCCATGTTTTAACCTTAAATTTTGCACAGATTATTACACCATCTAGTGGTGATTTCAGGAAACTGCATCAAGACCCTGCAGTTGAAGATTCAAGGTGCAGCAAATCAAGTTTCAGATTATTTTCCCGAATATATATTTATCTGCAGAAGCAAGAAAATCTGAATTTTAACAGCCGCTGAATATCTAGTATTGAAATTTAAATGCCACAGATTTCGCAGGGTTTAAATATTTAACTTTAAAATCCATGTGTCTGAATTTAATTGTTCTGAAGTCACCTGCTTGAAATAAAAATATTACATTTCTTGATTGGTAATTTATAAAAGCTGAATTTGAATCTTTTAAAGGTTCGATTGCCTACCCTGACCAGGGTAGCCCAGATGTTCTTGTTTTGGACTTGAGTTTTCTGATCTAAATTTGACAAATAAAGTGAGAAAACTTATTGATTTATTTTAACTGTGAAACTTGGATCTGAATTTGTGAACATTAAAAAATATATATTTAATTAGTGTCTATTTTAATTCCAATTCTTAAAAGTGAAACAAAATGTTTCCTTTACAGCATTTCCCAAATCTCTCCTTGAGTACCACTTGTCCTGCATATTTTAGATCCCTCTTTGCTGCACCACAGCTGAATGAAATGATCAGCTTGTTACAAAGCAGCTTCAGGAGTCTAATGAGTTAATTTCAATCAGCTGTGTTGGAGCACGTGCAGAACAAGAAGGAAAGGTTTGGAAAACACCACTTTTTCAGCAATGCAGGTTTTTTTCCGATTGCTTCGGCACTATCTTTGAAATTACAGGCTAAGTTTGCAAAACATTGTGTTTTTATGTCAACACAGTACACAAAAACCATCATTTGAATATGAAGTTGAAGCACCAACTATTCACTGATAAGTAGAAATAATTAACACTTGTGGATTTTGCTTTTTCTGCACACAGGGCAAAGCAGTTCACTGTACAGTTTTGTCATACATGTAATATACACACAGGTATAGGTAAATGTGTATGGATGTGTATTCTGAACGTAATCTGCTCCTTGTGACTTAATTGTTATGCATGAGGAAGGAGAAGCAGGTAGTTTGTGTGTGTGTGCGTGTGTGTGTGTGTGTGTGCGTGTGTGTGTGGTTTTAGCTCTGCAAGGAGAAAAACTATGAATAAACCAAAGCATCAACAAATATTTTGCAATAATGAGGTAAAGCAAAGTATTAAAGGGTATGAACTAAGAGGTTGCACACATAGTGGCTGCTGTAGAAAAGAATAACAGAGGGAGGAAGGCCTCTCGTTAACTTAAATGATTGCACCTGAGGGACGTGGATCCTCTCCGGCAAGAGTGTTTGTTCATCTCTCCCTGCCTCAGGTGAGTTACGTAATCATCCCAGGGACTTTAAACAACACTATTAATACAATAAGGGGTGAAACTTTTACAGTTTTGCCCAATCCTTTCAACTAATTTTAAAATTCTCAACACAAAACTGAAAAGAGTTACCATTTTGTCAAAACTCCACAAATCTTTTGCAAAATGAAACACTAAAAACTGAGTAGTGTCTTGTTTCTTTCCACTAAAACAATTCACGCATCCATCATATGAATATCTAGGATGCTCAGAATATCTAGCATCAGTTACAGTTTTCTCCGTTGCATGCACATAAAAAAGGAAATTATGCACACCAAACTTGAAGCTTGAATATCAATAACAAAACTCCAGACTGGTAAATTCTAAACACGATTTCAGTTTTCTCATTCAAGTAGTTATTCTTATTTATATATTTATTCCTGTTTCAAAACTCTAAGCACAAATCGCATCTTTGTTCACCAGGAAAAACTTGCCTTTAACATGCCACACCCTAATTTATACACACTCTCACACACCTCTCACTTGTTCAAACTCAATCAAACAATGCTTTTGTTTTGTTTTTTGCATTGGCCTTCATCTCCGTTCTCCATGCTGCTCCATTTTACCTCATCACAGTAGATGTCACCTGAGGCCTGATTGGCGTGTTTTGCTGATTAGGTCTGAACAGGTGTGATGTGAATGAGACTAACTGATGATTAGGGTGTGGCTTTTTGTTTTCCAGGTGAACAAAGAGCCTGTTTAAACCTGGTATTAACATGCATTTCTGTGATCTGTGCACACGTGGATAGCCGAGACACATCATTGTTCACACCTATGTCCATTACGCCTCTGCAGCTGACACTTTTGTCAGCTGCTCTTCAGCATGTTTCCTACTCACGTCAGCAGTTGTGTCAGTGCAGCTGGAGAGCTCGCTGTCAGCAGCGTTCAAAAGGGCTTCCACTGAGCAACTCTTCATCCAACTCACCATAAAATGGGTAAGTTATAGAGCATAAGCATATTATCACCAAAACAACCACCACATCCTGGTTTGAGTGATCGGATTGGAAATACATCTTGGTGGCCGTTATGATCAAATCACCCAAGATGCATGCAATTTTAAAACAGGATGAAAGTGTGCAAAATGATACAATTTGTGTTTAGAGTTTTTGCAGCAATGTGATTAAGGGGCTGTTTACACGCCAACGCTTCTTGCATGAAACATTAAACTTTAGTTGTGGTTTGGACTTTCGTTCACATGACGACAGTGTTTTG
This sequence comes from Plectropomus leopardus, assembly GCF_026936395.1. Taxonomy (NCBI): domain Eukaryota; kingdom Metazoa; phylum Chordata; class Actinopteri; order Perciformes; family Serranidae; genus Plectropomus; species Plectropomus leopardus. Next base: position 18,869,290 of record NC_142190.1, read on the forward strand.
TAGGCCTGAAAACACAAACTTTTGAAACCGGGTTCCAGAGTGTAAAATTGAAAAATGCTGTCTAAACTGGCAATGTGCAGATCCTGTGAGAATGGTGACGTCACAGCTGCACTTAAAGAAGAAGAAAAACCCATTTTTTTTAGCACTTTCTTCAGGTCATTTGCTTGTTGTTGTTTTTTTCAGGAAATGTTCTTGTGACTTTTTAATAATTTCTTGCTACTTTAGTGGGGTCATTTCCAGTTAGATTGCTCATCACCCTCTTCCTGTGCTTTTTTAAGAAATCAAGCCAATTTTTTCAGGTATTAAAGGGTTAAAGCATTCAAAAAAAAGTAAGATTTTAACATGCCTCTGACTCTAAATAAACTAACACACACTACCGTGAATATTGGACAGTTATAAAGATTATTTTAGTGAATTATCTCACTACCTCCCTCACTCTGTGACAGAGTGTAGTTTGTGCAGGAGCAGACACTGAGTGTGTTTTTTTTTTTTTCACCCTCTGGTTTCACATCTTAACGATCTAACTGGATCCACGCAGTCCTGACTAAATGTCATCTCGTTGACTCGTTAATGTGAGAACAGACAGCCCTTTCAGGAGTTATTGCACTTCTGAGGACAGTTTTCCATCTAAAGAGCATCTCCATTTTCTCTGATCTTTCCTGCTCCCCTTTAATGGGATCACCAGAGACTTAAAAGTTAAAAGGGATGAGTGTGACACTTTTTTTTTCTTTTTGCATACGTGTGTGTGTGTGTGTGTGTGTGTGTGTTGTTATTTTTGGACGAAAGAGCTTTCAGTGCTGGAATGCCTTTTATTGTCCACAGTGTGCAGTTTGGTCCACAACAATAAAGTCTGAGAAAATATTTTGTTCTTTATTGTGAGAAAAAAAAACACATCATAGACAAAATGTAAGCGGAAAAAGACCACAAATAAACACACTGTATTGGCTAAAGTGAAATAAACCTTACATGTGATTAACACAGGAACATAAACAATGGCCACTCAAATGTGGCCGACTATTAAAGTCCAGCCTGGCTGCTGAGCGTGTGAAACACCGCCTTCCTCAGTCCTCTTCCTAGCAACCCTCGTCCGCTTCCTCTTCTCAAGTCATCCGGGGCTGGGCTGACCAGAGCAGTTCTTCAGCTGGCAGCTTTAGCATGTCTACAGGAACATAAAGCTTGCCAGTGAAGAACTGCTGTGTGTCAGCCATTTAGGGCCAAGGGTGAGGGACTGCTGGGAGTCAGCCAGAGAGCGTGAGAGTACAAACCAGACAGCCTGGAGTGACGGACAGCGCGCTTTAAAGGCACAAATAGTGACGACTTCTTCTCTTTCCTTCATCTGGTGCACATGTACCTGCAGGAAGAGAATAAGACATCGTTTTAACTTCCTCTCTAAACTCGCTGCTCCAGTAGCGTGGGTATGAGGTGGCCTTCAGCCAGTCACACACGTACAGTAAGTGGGTGCAGTCGAGCCACAGAGTGTGCAATCAGCTGTGAGTAAGTGGGTGAAATGAGCTGATATGTACGAACGACTGGGGAGATGCACACGAGATCATGCGTCAGATTACCAGGAGGGATACACGCATCAGCTGCTCGGCTCTGCCTCTGCACGTTAGACGGTGCCAGCAAGAAATTCTTAGATATTCTCTTTACTCATGATGCTCAAATTCTCAGACCGGCCCGTTTTCTTTTTTTCTGTCAGTTACCGTGGTTACAAAGCATGAGCGAGAGGCGATGAAGAGGAGTAGACAGCTTCAACACGAAAGCAGAGATCTTGGAAACCTTTCAGAATTCAGAAGTGCAACCTGTTTTAGAAGTTCTAGTTAATCAGGTGGATGTTTGGGTGTTTCCCAGAGAGGAAACTTGCAGCTGCTCCTGATCTATGTTTTCTGCATGTTGAAGCTTGTAAGTGTTTCAAAACACACTTTGTATAAGTCTCACTAGGTTGCAGGTTTACGTGTGTTAAAGCAGAGTAGCTACTGTTTGGGGTGTGTTCAGAAGGGTTTTTTTAGGCAGGCAGATTTCTCTTATGGCTCATTTACACTCCCTTAATGCACTAAAATTGATATGTCCATTTCAAACGTAAATGTCACTGTCCTCATACCTCCATGCGTCCTTTATGTCGGCATAGATGCAGCCAATAGATAGCACTAAAGGGCACAACTGCAGACGAAATGAACGCAGAGAACAGACAGAAGGCTATGTCTGTGTCTGTATCTAACGTAAAGCATAAATGAGAACTGAAATTGAATTTCATGTTCACAGAAAAAAAATAAATGAAAATAAAAAATACATTTTATCTTAATTAAAGGTCCACATCATAGGCTTTAGTGGCATCTCGCGGTGAGGTTGCAACATTGTAACCAACTGAAACTTCTGCTGTGTGCCAAGCATGTAGGAGAACTACGTTGGCCAACGCAAAAAAACTATCTAGAGCCAGTGTTTTTTATTTATCTTTGAAGCCAATTTTACATACTGGCCAGAAGTGGAATTACACCATCACATGACGCCGATAAAGACTTTTCCCATAGACTTACATTGTGAAAGAGACATCTGTAAATCTTAATTTTTTTTAGCCCCCACAATTCACTTGGTCCAATTTGGCTGCACTCGGCCTTCCTACGTCTCTGCGGGCCTTGTTACGACTGTTTGGCTGTTTTGTGCTGTTGTCCCGTTTCCCTCTGTAGATCGCCCAGGTGTGCTGCATTACTCAACGAGACGTATTGCACCTGGCTGAGGAAGGAGGAGGTGCTTTATAGCTCCTGTGAGGAGAGAGGCCTCTGCTGTTGGGACAGCTGATTTTAATGCCTCTCTGCCTGGAATTTTTATAGTCTTGTTTGCAAGTCTTTTGTTACAAATCCCATAGATCTGATTATTTTAAAGGTGTTTTGTGTGGTTATTTTGGGTCAGTGATGGAGTGTTGTTCTCTCCCATAGGATGAGGCGTAACATAACGCGGAAGATCGGGGTAATTTCATACTGCGGAAGTAGAGAGTTTTTGGCTTTGTGTGCCACTGAGCAACTTTCATGGGAATGAACAACGCCCTGCCTCCAACACTGTATCCAGTTCTTTTTATAAATCCATGAAGAGGACCCGCTTCCTTTGTAGATAAACATAGTAGAAGCCCCAAAGTCCTACACATCGAACCTTTAAAGCCACTATATTTATAAGACCGTTGCTGAAAAACTGATAATAATCCCTGCTGTACTTTGTGCTGCACTAATGTTAACATGCTAACAAGTGACCATATTTTCTTACAGAATTTGAATGCAAAAGTAGGCTTCATATGCATATGTAGAATTAAAAGTGATTTACTTTTAAGTGTGGTTGCAACTACTGGCATCTATCAACAGAAATGGTAGAAATATTCATGTTTTCATAATCACCTGATGATAAAACTCATTGTGTTTTGTCAACCTTGAAATAAGCAGTTTATATCTGCACACAGAGCAGGTCCTCTCCCACGGAGTCTGCCATGTTGTCTCTACAGTAGCCCAGAACAAACAAACCAAACACTGATTCAGAAACCAAGATTCAGTTCTGCGACCCCAATGGCTAGATGCCACTAAATCCTACACAGTAGACCTTTAAAAGTACTAAACAATCCTGTGAGTTTCCACAACAGACATAAACGATTAGATTACAGACAATTTAGTAAATAAGAGATCATTTATGCAATTTCAAAATAGATTTGTAAGTAATAAAAAAAGGTTGAAATGTTGGAACACTTTGACAGTTATTGACAGTAAAATTTGGCTTATTTTATTTTACAGTGCATACTCATTTAGCTCAGAGCTCTGTGCCTAAGAGCCTCACAGAGCGGCGAGCATGACCGTAGTTCCATTTCCTGTCTGACAACTGATTACTGTTTGCGAAAACACAAAACTCTTACATGATTTACACTTAAACACTTAGTTTACCAAACATTAAGGTGTGAATATTGTTCGTAGCTGATGTAGGTAAATAAAAAGACAGTCCTCTTATAGCTGCATGTAAAAATAGATAAAATGTGCACAGTGAGGTTACACATACTGAGAGTTTGAAGACTGACCACACGTAAAGCTAAAGCCGCTCTGTGCTTTTCTTGCCTTCAAAGAATGTAATCTTGTGGTGATCTCAAGATATTGAGGACATGCTCCACTTCTGTGGCTGACGATGACTAACACATGCTGTACATTCCTGCAGTAAGGAAAACCAGAATAATCTCAGGTATTTGAGTGTCCCGCGGCCTGTAGACTGTGCACAGCAGGGGAGAGGGGGTCAACGAGACTTATGAACATTTTACAGACACCGCTGCAGGGAGAAATAATTTTGTCTCACACTTAGATTAGATTTTACTTCAAGATCATCTGGAGAGGGCCAGAGAGTCATTTCTACTCAGACATATAACTGTGATCAATATGGAAAAAATAAAAAGGTTGTTTATGGAAAAACACCAATAAGATTTTCCTCCACCTCCTGGCAAATGTATCTACGTGACAAATGTCAGTATTGATGAGTCAGCAAGCAAACGCCTGTTCTGACTTGTGACTGATGTACACTGAAAAAAGAAGTCAGATCAAATACTCTTTTTAATCCACTAAAAGAAATTTGCCAAGGCTGTGTCAGATTTACACTCAATACCAAATCAAATCAAAGTCTCATAAATCCTCTAAACTCAAACGTTGAATTTTTGTGTAACTGCTCATCTTACCCAGCCTGCTCTATCGTCAGCTCCACACAACACGCTTACGGTTGTGTAAATCATTTTTCTAATTAAGAGGCAACAAACATCGGCTCCTAAACTTGGCTGGCGTCATGCACTTTGAGACGATCACTGACAGTTGCTCACCTCGTGCCTACCACGGATGAATTAAGAAAAACAAACTTTTGGCCACTATGTAAAAAGTGCTTCAAAGCCTGGTACACGTCCTGGGGGCTTGGTCCATACTGGAAAAAAAAGTTTTCTTCCTGATTTGCGTCTGCGTTTGAGTGTCTCGACCCAAGATGTCATGCTCATACAATGGCTTTCTTGAGTCTTGAAAAGTTTTACAAGTATTAGAATTTATTAGACTAATAAATGACTTTTTGGGGCCTGTCAAAGTGTCTGGTCATCAGATTAATAGATTTGTAATAGCAGTTTTAGAGGGTAACATGATCTTTTACAGTTGTAGTGCTGCTGTTGGCCACTGGGAAACATAACTAAAGCCTTAGCTGCACAGCACTAGTATTACCAAGGGACTGCGTGTGATTTGGACATTACATGTCTGTGCTACATGGTGCTCAGTGATATGGGATAAGTAAAGCGTTTTACTTGAAGTTACTGAAATTATCTCCCAGAAGCTCTGTGTAACAAAATGAATGTGATTTATTGATATGAAAGTGTGTTCGAGTGTTTCAGACAAGAAGAAATTCTTTGTAATATAAGTCAGCATGTCGCAGGAGTCACAGTTGAGTGATTAGCTGCAGGTATTCTCTGGCTGCAATTCAATGCTAAAATTTAAACTATCAGTAAGTTTTAGTTTGGCCACACTTCAAGGCAGACTTCACTGCTGCTTGGTGTGTTTTTGGCGTTAAGTCTTAAGCTCCACTGACACCTATGTTAGGCACAACTTAGGCACGGTGATGCTATGAGCTAACTGCTAAGATCAGCGTGCTAACAGGCTCAAAATGACAATGCTAACATGCTGATATTTATGTTCACCATCTTAGTTCAGTGCGTTTGCACTCTAACATTTGCTGAGTGGTGCTAAATACAAAGTGCAGCTGAGGCTGATGGGATTCATATTAGTTTTGTGGTTATGAACCAGAGTGTTGGATCAGTTTTCACTTCATGTTCATTTGTTTCGCTCTTGTTAATGTCCAACAATCAGAATTAGATTAAAAACAACTTCAGTACAAATTACATGATCGAACAGGAGCAGGGAGATGAAAAAAAATCTTATTTTACCTGCCCCTTTCTCAAAACATTCACAAACCAGAGTAATAAACAGCATGTCAATTAGTTACTAAGTTCCCTAACAAAACTTAAAGTAAACTCAATTTTTTTAACTGATGATGGCGTTATATGAAAAGTTAAGAGATCATTAAAGTTATTACGGGGGTAGGGTACCAAATACAATGGTAATCCACCCTGCAGTAACTGAGATATTACAGACTGAACCAAAGAGGTGGAGCGATCATGACACTGCCGTCCCAACAGACATGCCACCACCATGATTAATAAAAAAAACGGCGAAAAAAATGATTTAACACAATTTTTTGTAGTGTACATTGAAAAAAAAGTGGATCTTCAGCAAAAGATTCATCCCATCATAAAGTGAACCACCACCCTCGTCCCCCACACAGGCCGCGCTCTGCCAGTGTTGGTGCGAATGAAGTCAGGGGAGGAGGACGTACAGTACAAGTCCTCGGGCCACACAGGACGGCTGACGGTCATAACTGTCGACTACGACTGCCACAACCTCAAACTGACGCTGAATAAGTTATTTGTTCCATAGCGTGCCATTCCCTCCACAAACAGTGACTGTATGTTTATGTTCACAATGACGGGCAGTGTTGAGCCCCCGACTCCGTTGCTGTGCCACTCTTTCCCATAACGCTTCTTCGTTTTGAGCCTTTCCTGACTCGTCTGTCCTCTCCACCCTCTCTCTCTCGGTCAGATCAGACTGTCCTGCATTCCTCACATTCCAGCTGCGTATGTTAGAAATTCCATCCGGCTGCTGTGGGCTCGCACAGTCGCTTCCACTCCTCCTTTTCCATCCCTCTATCCTTCACCCTCTCTATCTACATCTGGTCTGCACCGGACGAGGCGGACGTGGCTTCGCCGTCAGGTTCACCCTCACCTTCTCTCTGCCACCCCCTCTCCTTTCCTTCTTTCTTTCTTTCTTCCTGTCTTTCTTTCTTTCTCTGGCTTTATCCGAGCGAGGGAGTCAGACAGAGCCGCATGACAGCCAGTGTGGAGGGCCTTGAGACAGGCTTTTATACATGGGGCAACAGTGTAAAAAGAGATAACGCACAGTCTAATACACAAAAGGCTGAGCTTATCTGGGACGTGCATTCTGTGCCACAACAGGGCGGATAAGAAAGAGGAAAGACACACTGGAGTGGAGCCGGCAGGATGTGCGTGTCAGAGAGAAATAGGTATGATGGTGTGCAAACAGGAGGGTGTGAAGGAACCATGTGCATGCAAGGAGGAGTTGAGTTATTGATATAACTGAGCTTTAGCTGCAAGAGCAAGAGCGGATATATTTATCTAGAGAGCTTGAATGTTACAGACAAATATCAATAATAAAAGACGGATAAGACCTGAACAAGTAGCAGCGCACTTTTGTTGAAGATGGAAAAAAGCGTTCTGATAGAGAGCGGAGACCTCGCTCCATACAAGCCCACTCATTTGACCCTGTTATGTTTCAGGTCATGATATTGTCTGGCAGGGTTCCCATAGATCCTTAAAATGCCTTAAAAGGCATTGAAATCCTTCATCTAAGTGTAAGGCCTTAATTGGTATTAAAATGTTTTAAATCAATCTTTCAAAAGTCTTAAAAATGCAGTTGTTTTTCCTCTGACATTGCATTTTAAAGTCTCAAAAAATTGATAAAACCCCTTTGTTAAAAATCATATCTAAGATGCCTCTTGGATTAATAAGACCACATCAGTGGAACCAACAACATTAATGTTTTGTTTCCAGTCAGGATGCTGAGGACACGAGGTCCAATGTCTGCTAGTTAACTGTCGACATTCCCTGGACAACATAAGGAAGTACAGATTCAAAGAAAATTGGGTTTTTAACCAAAATTTTGTGGTTAACAAAATAGTTAAGGCAATGCATAAAAGGAATGGAATCAAGAAAGTGTGAGAAACATTAAAAGTAGGGCTGGCAAACAATTAATGTTTTTAATTTTTTAGTCAATAGTCCATTGCATTTTCAATTCCATTATTTTGCATGTCGAAATAATTTTGAAGTCCATATTGACACGGTAAAGTATGTCTAACAGCAAAAAGCTGCATGGGACGAGCATAACGTGGGCACGTCTGTAAACATTTTCATTTTCATTCAAATATCTGGAGGTCAGAGGTCAAAAGACCCAGATGAAATGATCATGCCTTTTTTCCATCACCAACATGTAGCTTATCTGTGGAGCGTTATTTAGCACCCTTAGTGAGAGGCTAGCATAACGGTAACACTGGATTCCTTAAGTCTTCTAGTTTCATACGGTACCAGCTCCGAAACACAGATTAACTCAACCGCTACGGCCTTTAGAAGACGGGAATGTCTGATTGATTTTTTTAAAAACCCAGTAAGTGCACACTTTAATCACATCATTAATAATGTGTTACCACTTACAGTCCTAATAAAAAGGTCAACAAAATCGCCAACAAACGGCAGGTATTTCCCAATTCGGTTCTCCTGTTGTCTCCGCCACAAGACAAACAAAAGCCAGATTTTATTTTGCTCCAAACATTTGGGCCAAAATTGTTTCAAATCTTAAGTAACTGCTGACAGTTCATGAGGTTTTGCTTTGTTTTGGTCTTAAATCGAATTCTGAGCGGCACTGGAAAAAGTCTTAAAAAGTCTTAAATCTAACGTGCATCAGCAGTAGGAACCCTGGTCTGAGGATCCCATGCGAGGTGACGAGATGCAACACCTCAATTATCTTTCTGACCGTCAGCCAGCGTTGAAACTGCACAAGAACATATGTTAAGAACTGCGGCACGCAGTGACAGATCTGCATACAGCTGCTACAGCTCTGTGAACGTTAACAAGCGATTATTAAATGTTTACTACATATATCACTCCAGGTGCATTCCTCTGCTGTGGGTGTGGCCCAGTTGGAGAGAGTTTACTGCCCCAGATTGCAGTCTGCAATATAGACCGATCATTTTCGACTGGGAATGGGGACAAAGACAGGGAAAGGGCGGTGGCTTTGGCAACACGCTGATCGTAGTGCAGAGAGCCTCTTCTTCTGCTCTGCTGCAAGCTGTTTGGACTTTAAAGGCTATCTGACTTTAACCCCGAGATCAGTACAAATAAAGGGTGTGTTTCACTTGGTAAGAGAAATATCTGAATGCCATTCTGATTTCATGACATGCAGGGAGATGGTAATGTGCGGTATGAGGCCTGTAAGCCTGTCCTCAGGCTGTCTGTGCCATTTTGTTTGAAAGAACTGGATTTTTTTTTTTCTCTAAATGAACCTACATAACACATCCCTTCTTGCCCCATCCTCCCTTGACAAGGCACGCAATAGGAATGAAGGGTGTAGCCCAAGTTGAGCAAGATGGCTTCACTTCTGCAAATGTAGGCAATAAAACAAGCGCTGCATATTTTGCCTGGATGCAGGGCGAACGACACATGAAGTCAAGATGAGTTGCTTTTTAACCGACGCCGTGTCATCGCCATGTGATCCTCATTGACAGGGCGGCTTATGTCACACTCCGGGTTGCAATGGCACAAATGCAGCTCGTGACACAGCCTATTGCGCATTCCTACCGGCACACTGAACTCTGGCTGTACAATTATGTAAGACGGGCTCCACCGATGAAACGTACACTACAGCAAGCTTTCCCCTCCTTAACCAGTACCCCAGAGAGACACTACTCACATACAATACTGCACTTTGCTTTTAGATTAGTGTACAAGACTAGATAGGACTGTAAATAAATGAGTTGAGGAGATACGGAGGCCTAAATACTTTGTTACGTCACCTGCTTTGAGAATTTTTTTACCTCTCCTTACAAACATCCACAGTATTTAACTTGTGTTTATATCTTTTATTTGAAGAAAGAACTGTCAGATGACTGCCGGTGTCACTGCATTTCCAAGGAATGACTCAGTCCTAGTTATCTTCCTGATATTCACCTATCCCCTACTTGAGCACAGGCTTTTTCCTTGGCCTATTATGAACTCAGCAAATTTGAAGGGGATTTGAATACTGACACTTTTTGACATGTTTGGCTTACATAAAACGCAGAGCTCGCTGCTTGCTATAGCCTGTAAATCCAACATTTGACAGTAAAGAGCTTTTAAATGACTAAATTAATTCTCTGGAGGCTTTGAGTACAAGTTTTTTGATTTTTAAAAATGAATCCCTGACACATAAAATGGAAGAAAAAAAAAACACATTTGGAAATCTTTTAGCACTGATAACATGCTGTGTGTGCGCCTTTGTTGGCGTTTCTGATCCAGTCTGTGTTAATGTAGGCATAATTCAGACTTTATAGCACATTTAAAGCAGCGCTATAGCTGCTATCAGCCTTTAAATAACTGCATGTGCACTTTTAAAAAAAAACGCCTCACCGTGTCAATCATCTTTTAATGTTGATTAAATGTTTGCAGGAGCTGAGAGACTGTGGTCAAATTTCTAGTGTGCCTATAAATTATATCCGCTCCTGTGTGTCAGTGGGCCTTGGACGACATAGTATGATCTACATGACACACAGACAGGCCTTCAACCAGAACTCCTATAACATCAAATCTTTACCCTCGACCATCTGACGCCGTCAAATTGTGCAGAAAGCGGACACTTTCAGCTAGAAATCAGCTCCGGAGAGGTGATTTTTACCTACTTGTATAATGTTAAAGACTGGTTTCCCAGTTGCCGTTTCAACGCAAACTGGGTCATCAAGCCGCCACAGGCTAAATTAGGCTGACAGGAAGAAGCGTTTAGCCAGCAGAAACACACAGACAGCCTCAGAGCCTCAAATACGCCCCACCTTGACCACCGGCCGGGTCGCTCCTGCGAGGCCAACCCATCTGGACGGTCCAGCGGAGTTCAGGCTGCCTCGCCCACCGCTCCGGCGGAGTCCTGGACCTTCAGCAGGGCGTGTCGATGACTGTTTGCTTGTTTCGCATCCGCGATATAAAACGGTTTGGCAGCATTTGTATATCTAGCGGTGGTGAGCCTACTTTTCTTTGCAGCGCAGCAGCAGTGGAGGACGCAGCGCAGGACTTCAGCCCCTTTTACACAACTCCTGCCCCACTCCCATCCCTCTCTCTCTCCCTCTCTCTCTCTCTCTCTCTCTCTCTCACACACACACACACACACACACACACACACACACGAGTCAGACACACACCCGGCTTCCCACTCCGATCAGCTGGCAGCGTAATGACGTAGCAGCCACGAGAAGCGGACGTCAGAATCTGCACGGATCTGACGTGTGCACGCTGCGTGCAGCCCGTGAGGCAGCAGAGTGACCTGTTAATGATAACTCACACACACAAGGGCGTGAAGAGCAAATATTTAGCCAGCATTAAGGTCAGTGGAGTGTATTTAAAATGTATACACGAAATCAAATCGTTTTTTTTAAATACAGAAACGATCTTTCTGAATCCTGTATATGTTCTAACTGGCACAGAAGCAAATCTACATTTGTTTTTATAAATGCATATATGTAAAATGTTTGTGGATTGATTTTGAACATGTTTTTGAGAAGTTTTTTGGAACCAAGATAAATTCTCAGAAAAAAAGTTTTATTATTATTATGATGATTAGGGAAAAAAAAGATTTGATCAGTTTTCATGTTTTCATTTTGAACCTTCTCATCTTTATTGAAAATTTTTCATCTATAATGAAATGAGAGATAACCCAATATCCACCACTTTAAGCATGATCCCAAACTGTACTTTGAAACACTAAAAGGACTGACAAATCCAAAAGCCACCAAGAGTATTGGTATTTAGAATACCATAAAAATCTCTTTTTAATTTGTGTGAACATTTTTCCCCCTTGTTACTCCTTTAAATGTATTTTTCTACTCGACCCCTTTTCAACATCTTATGATGAAGGAGAAGAAATTCATGAAAAAAACAGTGTAAAATAAGTTTTATTACAGGCTCAGTGCTCAGGATGGAAAACAAAGTCTATATTTTAAGATTTTTATTCATAAGTGTCTTGAAAAACAAGTTTCAGTAGCTCATATGAGAAGTTGGACCATATGATATGCTTTGAAATACAGTAAATGTGGTAGTTTGTTAATCTATATAACGAGGTTTTATTATAAATGTATGGGTTATTTATTTATTTACTTACAAAACCACAGAATTAAAGCCACTGTGCGTAAGATTTAGGGGGATTTAGACGCATCTAGCAGTGAGTATTTCATTTTGTAACCAACTGAAACTTCTCCTGATTAGAATTCCTTCAGTGTTCATTGTTCAGAAGGTTTTTACTGGGAGCCAAATTATCCATAAAGGTATCTTCCTCTCCAAAACAAACAAATCCAGTAATTTAAATCAGTAAAAACACTTAAAAAAAACAGTTCCATTTCTAAATAAATAAATAGATAAAAATTATATATATGTATTATTTTTCAATTTTGGCCCTCTCATCAGAGGGGCTGCCATCACGAAAACATGAATGGCCATATCTTGAGCCAGTGTTTGTGTTAGAGCCATTTCTAATATATAATTTATATATTTTATAATTTCCTTATAATTGAATTTTGAATGCATCACCTGGCCTGGCGTCTCAGGATCCGCTCATTAAAGGCAGGTGTGCTAAATTAGTTGAGCAGGGAAGACACCAAGAGGATAAAGTCTTCAACCATAATGTTTTTGGTTAAATCTTAGTTTTGTTGTGTAATATATTCGCTTATCGCCCCTATTGATTTGAACTTTTTTTTTCGTAAAGGCCTGTTTATTTTGGTGCATGGCTGGTTTTCTGTTTGTTTTGGGGTTTTTTTTCGTTTTGATGTGACAGACCAATCACTTTAGCCTCACCCAGCAACTCTTCACACCTCCTGCAAATCAATCCACCCCCGAAGCACCCTGGATCATCAAACAAAACAGTGAGTACCACCAAACACAGAGAGTTGGTCATATTTATCCATATGGTTATTGCTGCAATAGTTTGATTTGCCCCTTTTGGGCTACTGTAGAAATTTGACAGTGCAACATGACAGGCTCAGTGGACATGGCCCTGATCTCTATGTAGATATAAATGGCTCATTCTAAGGTGACAAAAACACAGTGATTCCTGTTTTCAGGTGAATATACACTAAAGAAAACATACTAATTATATTATATTCCATTTCTGCCAACATATCACCCTAAATCTTACACACTGAACCTTTCAGTTTGGCCAAAAACAGTCTCACTTCTACCTCACTCATTAAAAGGGGGACAGTGTTTCTACGATAATAATTATCTACAAAGTAACGCTGCAATGCAGCAAAATTTCAGAGTGTTAACTGAGCAGTGGTGCATTTTATTGATCGTGAGTTAACATTTCATTAAGAGAGAGACTGGGTTATTTCTTCCCATAAATTTTCATAGCCCCACTTTAAGGTACATCCTGTGTCAAAATCTAATTTTAAGGCTTTCATTATTTCAGTTTTGTGCTTACATGCTGCACATGTATAGATCAATCTCCTCAATTCATTTTAGTACTTTAATAGTTTATCTATTTATGTTGATTTCTTTTCGCTGCATAACTATGAAACTTGAGTTTAGGCAAGAAATTTGTTTAACACTGAGCTGTGAAAATGAACCCCTGGAAACCTGGATTGACATCTGTTTTGTTGTGTTGAGATGCCGAAGATGCATATTAAACCCTTGAACCCTGAGCAATGTGGTTTGATTTCTTTCAGAAACATGTGGAAGAAGGCAATGAGAAACTTGGCAAGAAATGTCCCGCCAATTGCAAGAAATTAGTAAAAGGCGACAAAGAAAGTTAGTTTTAAAAAAAAGAGGAAAATTTAAAAATTCTTAGGAAAAATGTTCAGAAAATTACAGATGAAGTATTTTAATGGTATATTTAAAATTATTATAAAAATGTATACATACTTTTTTTTACATATACTTACTTAATTTAAAAAAATACGCAGAAAAATACAAAAACAAGAACACACTGAAAAAAACTTAAACGGATAAACATGAAGTCATGGAATGTTCAAAGAGTCGAGGCAAAATTTCCCTAATTTCAGTTAGGTCATGTATATATTTCAATTATTTTTATGATTTTTTTGGGACATTTTAACTTTTGTTATTTGTTTATTTTGATTGTTTTCAGGAGATTTTTTTGTTACATGTTACTTTTTTCTTTATTTTTTAACTAATTCCCTGATCATTTTTGGGGCATGTCTTGTAAAGCTGCTCATTGCTTTCTACCCATGTTATTGAAAGAGGTCAAACCAATTTGCTCAGGTTTTAAAGGGTTAAACCTAAAACAAAACATAAAGAAAAGTATGACCACTGCAACAGTACTTTTAGTGTTTTATAAGCCCATAAGGGTTGGCTACTTTGTGTGTATGACACAAAAAAAACAAAGAAAATCTATCCATAAATCAATCATTACGTGTTCCCCCGGGCCCCTAAACAGATTAACGGAGCCATGTTCATAAACTTGGATGATGCCATAATCCATGTCAGACATTATATATGAAACTCCTCTGCTTCTGTACTGAACGTCTTGTTATCATTATACATCAATACTTAAAAGATTCAGGATGTGTTTTCTGACCAAGCATCTGTTAGGGTTTGGTTTGAACCTGCAACTAATGGCACAACATTGCCTCCACGTATACATCAGCAGGTCAAGATGAATGTGTTAACCTCTCAGCACAGATGCACACGGACACTCCCACACAGCAAAGACTGTGAGGCGAGTCTTCTTTCCGCAGTCTCTCTCTCTCTCTCTCTGTGAACCTGAGCTTGTCACTCTGCAGCTTTAAGGTTGCTGCAGTTTGAGAAATCTGCTTCCTCACTGTCACCTGACACACACAGCAAATCCTCACGAGACCAAACTCGCTGTCTCATTCCTACGTCTTGTCCTCCCTCTGCCAGTTTTGTAACAACTTTAGAGATTATTTTTCCACAGAATATATAAGAATTTGAATATTATTGAGTAAAAGTGACACAGATCTGACAGATATGGATGCCGCTTCTGTGGAAATGTCAGTCACTCCATTTTCACTCCATTGCTAGCTGGTAACCTTCATTGCCTTCTGATTCAGCCACTATGTCCTTTTTCGGAATTTGTGGAGGTGGAAGTCATTATGAATCAGTGATCATCATTATAATATTATGTTCGATCAGTATTGGAAATAAAGGACAGAGAATTCATCATATCACTCACTCACAGCATTGTGTTGTATGAGTAGCTTATTGACTCTAAAAATGTGCCCTTCACTTTTTTTCACAGCCTGCTGTGTGCATGTTTGAGTCTTTTGTTATGAGTTCATCTGTGAAATAGCTGGTGGTTCGCTGGTTCGAGTTTTGAGAGCCACAGTGTTTTGCAAAGAGTGGATCCAGTTTTCCTGCTAACAAGCACTGTATGTAAATTATAGATAAAATATGTAATCATGAGGATGAATACATTTTTAATGGCTTAAAGAATTCTTTGATTCATGTCGCTCGTAATTGGACTCTATGTTAACTTTGGAGGCTACAACACAACAAAATAGGAACTAACAACAATAAACACAACTAAAGTAGAATATAAAAGAAAACCTTTAACTATATAGCCTGTTTACTTAAATATGGTAGAAGCACAAATATTAAGGGAATATGACCAAATTAACTAAATCTACAAGTAACGCTCCCAGACGGATACACAGACTCACATATAAACACAAATGCATGATGCTCTCCAGGTGAAAAAAAACAACATTTAAGTTGGTACATCTAGTTCACCCCGAAGAACAAGCTGTACTCTGTATTTTTACTCAATATATTTAACACACAGTAACCCGCTCCACCATGTAAAATGATATAATTGCTCTCTGGAGACTTTGTACTGGCTGTCTGGAGGTATACCGGCGAGGTTAAACCCCCTCTCTGTAAAACATACGCCCTGACTGGATGGAGATTTCTAAGACTTTTATGTACGAGTCCCATCCAAACTGATTTTAATTTGATGCATTTTTCAAAAGCTGTCGTTAAAAACAGTTTTGCAAGCAGATGCCAATGCACTCACTGCAAGTCAAGATCGGTTGTATTTTGATGTCCGCACCAGACAAAAAGGCGGGCGAGTCACATCTTCCCCGACTCATCGTCTGTGACTCGTAAGAGGCATGGCTCACAACACATAAACACTGAGCTGTGGGTCAAAGGTTGTGTGAACAATTAAATACATGTAAATGTGTTTTTTGTTGGCCATTAGCTATTAATTTTGCCTGTAAAAATGCAAAATATAATGTTTTTGTGATATCCTCATAGCCATCGTATTTAAGAAGAGGACCTTTAAAAAACACCTTTATTATGTTGCATCTCGGTGAACTTGGTCACAATGCATAGATCGGTGTTATGTGTCCTCTCTGACTTAGCGTCATGATTTGTCTTCCTTCTTCCTGAAGTCTTTACTGGAAGAGCTCAGATATGTGGGGGGAAATGCAGAAGCAGGACAGACTTGTTTGAGCTCAGAGTTTGAGGCTATTCTTAGCACTGGTGGGTGTATGTTTTAATAGCTGACAGAACATAGCATCCAAGTTTAGTGGCCTAGTAATTATAAGAAAGGTTACGTTGTGTGCTCTACTCTAAAAGGGATTGTGCTTCAAAGGATCAGGTTTATTAACTTA
This sequence comes from Plectropomus leopardus, assembly GCF_026936395.1. Classification (NCBI taxonomy): domain Eukaryota; kingdom Metazoa; phylum Chordata; class Actinopteri; order Perciformes; family Serranidae; genus Plectropomus; species Plectropomus leopardus. The sequence goes on from NC_142190.1 coordinate 18,885,784, forward strand.
AGAAATGCAGCGTGTGTGTGTGTGTGTGTGTGTGTGTGTGTGTGAGACTGAGGAACTGAAAAGTACTGAGGAACCAGTGGTGGACTGGATTCTATGGAACAGGAATAGGATGGAAACTCCCCGGGAAATACCAGGCCGCTTGCTGTGGATGTTGTCAGAGGCGACATATAAAATCCGCATGCAGCGATTTAAAAGAACATGGTTTCATTAATAGCATCAAGTTCCTTGAAAATTAGCACACAGCTTTTTTCCCACTTAGACTAATCAGTTTGCAAATGTTTTTTGTTTGTTTGTTTTGATACAAAATTGAAAATTCTCAATACTACTGCTCCTAACACTACTACAACTACAACTACAATTATTTCTTCTACTACTATTACTGATATAACTACAACTATTGCTACTGCTATTACAACTACAGCTACAATTTTTTGTATGTAGTTTTTGGTTGCAACAGGCAGCTGTTTTCAGTGGAAAAAAAGCTCTGAAAGCCTCTTTCCTTTTCAGGCTCAGCACTTAACCTTGAAAAGACAAAGTAAACAACTAGCTGTAGAAAACATTTAGCTAAAGAGCCAGATATTTTTCTCAGGGGTAGGTGGAGCCCCAAATACCCAAACAGTGCAAAAAGGAATGTGAATGTTCATCAGGTGAAATACACAACTCACAACAAATTAATGTTACTGTTTTTCTGTGTATCTGCTGGGTGTGTAAATAGGCAATTGTTAAAAGTTTACAATATGTCAACGTTGCTTTCACAGCTTGTATTTGCTGGACCCACAGCAAGCCAAAGAATCAGTTATTGTAGGTTTTAATATGATTTACATTTCTTAAACTACTTCATCCATCATCTGTAAGCGCTGATCCTGTTGAGTGTCGCAGGGGTGGTGGAGCGTATCCCAGCTGACACTTGTTGACACCCGAGGTTGACAGACTACGACAGGACTGACACATTGAGACAGACAACAAGTCACACTCATATTTACTCTTACAAGAAATTTAGAGTCACCAATGAACCTAATCTGCATGTCTGAACTGTAAAAGGACACTGAAAAACCTGAAGAAAACCCATACTAATCCGATGAGAACGTGCAAACTCTAAAGCCATGAGGCAACAGTGTTATTGTTGCACCACAACCTGTAACATCTTTATTAAAGCGAAAAACATAGTGTAACAGCTGCACAAGTAGAGAAGAGTCATAAAGTTAGTAAACTGACTCTGTAATGTCACAGTATCTATCTAAAGTAAACTTTAGCCACCATAGGTAATTAAACACCCAGTTAGGCTGCACGGGCAAACCCCCGAGTGTATCGAATTTAACTATGATTTTATTGCTTAAGAGTTTATTCCTTAATTTGTAAAGAAGACTGTATTATCTTTTCTTTAATAAGTCACAAGATCTCTCTTTAAACCTTTGCAAACCTGAAAAGATTCACCAAGAGATCAATTTTATGAGAATAATGAAATTAAATATTACACAAATAAAATGTATGGTCATTATAATAATATAATATAAATAAATAATATAAAATTTACATGTGCACTGACAATCTCTTACTTGTTCTTTATTATTCTGTCTTCAGCTAAAGGTCAGCTACCTCTGTCCAGCTCTAAATGGCCAAAGGACCACTGCCCAAATTTCTCCAAGGGCTTAAAATAGCTTAGACCACCAGGTCTCACACTGCTCTGGTTTCATATGATCATGTATCTTTGCTCGTATTGACATTTAATTTCCCAGTGACGACAGGAAGCATTGCAGTTGAAAATTTCTGCTTGCGTTGATCAAATTTGTTTTGTGTCCACCAGAGGGTTTCAGTGTCTGTTAAATTGTAACAGGTGTAGTTGAACTAAATATCACTTTTTTTAGCCCCGATTACTGAGGACAGAGCATGATCATGCTAACTAACACGGACACTGAAAATAGACTAGAGGGGGAAAACATTATATTATAATGGAAGGACAAAGCATAAGACTCTAAGGGACTGTAGTTTTTATAACAGAGGAGGGGGTCGCATTTGAGGTGACTTTTTTTTCTTTTAATCTTAACCCTCCACAAAGCAACAAATATTTTTCATTGAGCGTCATGATTGATTGGGGTAAACTGCATGACCCTCCCCAAACCACAAACCTAACTCAAAATTTAAGAGAAAGTTTTAAATTTTCATTTGCCCTCAAGTTTATTTACAAATAAGTATCTCTAAAAGTATAGAAGGAGGGTAGTTTTTTCAGCCAAATTTTATATATATAATATTGCTAAAATAATAAATAAATGATGTAAGCTACTTTTCATCAGAGGAGAAACTGGCATTTTTAAAAATGAAGAACCAAAAAAAGTGTCCTCTTTTTGGTTTAATGTAGGCCTGTTCTAAAAAGCGAGAGTTACCCGGATGTAAATCTTCACATTTCTCTGAGAAGGTGTGTCCTATTGCCATGGAAACGGGTTACACGGCAACGCGGCGTTGAAGCGTGATTGTGGACTCGCGTGTTCCGGAACAACAAAAAAGAAGAAGAAGAAGAAATTAGCAATGTAGCAACCAACATTTCCCACCTTCTCCTGCCTTGTTGTGCAACATACAAACTTATTTTAAATCACCGAAAACAAAGTTTGTCTCGAGACTGAAGCCGTTATCCTCGCAGGAGTCGTCAGAAAAGCATGTTTTCCTGCGGCACAACCGTCCGCAGGCTCGGTTAACTTGTTTCACCTGCACAGACCTCCTTCATCAGCAGACTACATCATGCCAGAAGACAGAAACAAAAACTGTAAGGTGCTGCAGCCATCCAGGAGCTCTGACAATAAAAGGAAGAAGAAAAAGAAGAGACAGAAATCCACTCTTTCTGCCACTTCTTCGGAAAACACAGGTAAATACACTTTTGGTGAATACACTTTTTTAGTGGCGGGGAAATACAGATTATAGGCCCACGTAAAAAATCATATATTAGTTAAGATGATGCGTTCAATATTGTACAGAGGCATTATTAGTGACACAAAGGGTAGTCGGGGGATCATAGCCTATTTGATTAATGATAGATTACAGGCTACACTGTTCAATCTGACATTGTAATTTTACTTTTAAAAATATCTAGAAAACCAATTGCCTTGAAAAATGTAAGTAAATATAACTATTAGTCTTACTTTATATTTGCTTTATATCCAATTCTTAAGTTTACTTAAAATGTAGTTATATGTACTTGATTATGTGAAGTTGTCAGAACTTAAAAATTATGAATTTAATTAAATCAATCTTTCTAGGTTTCAGCAACTTCAGTAAACCAAGTTAAGTGTGCTATAGGCCTATATCTGTATTATGCTGGTTGCAAACTAAGTCAATCATATATTTTCGTAAACATGTTAACAAAACAGAACTCGCTGATCTCCTTACTTCATCATTGTCAAAATCCTCTTTGTCATGTTCAAGTTAAGTTAGACTTGGTTTACTGAGGTAACACATAGATGCAAAGTCAGGAGTTATATTAACCTGCTGTTTTCAAGGCAAATTCAAGGATTATTTTTTTTAAGATAAGATAACTTTACAGTTAAATATCAGCGCATCATGGATTATACACACACACACGTGTGTGTCCATATATATATATATATATATATATATATATATATATATATATATATGTATACATGCAGAGAGATGGAAATTAACAACCTCATGCATTCCCCGGACAAATTAGGGATTATTGAAGATTGATTGAAAAATAGATGTGGGACCTGAGGCTCTGTTGAGGCTATGTAAAGGAAAAGCAGATTGTCTGTGAGCAGACCATGAAATACATATATATATACATATACATACATATATATATATGTATATATATATATATATGTATATATATGTGTATACTGAAAAGCCCAAAGATCGCTCCCACTGCTTGTATTTAAAATTAGTCATACTACAGAGTCAAGGAGCACAGACTGAACCACGAGTTGGAAAAACAATAATTTGAACATTGTTAAATTAATGTATCATCACTTTGGCAGTTCAAACCAAGGTTCCTGTAACTGTACACAATGTAAACGCAGAAGGATCATGTGGTGATGGTAGAGGATTTTCGACAGGGTTGAACAGGTCAACAGAGAATAGGCCCACCAGTGTCGCTTCCACTCACCGGTCTATTACGCCTCATTACTGTAAACCAAGCCATTAGCCCTTTAACTCCAGAGGGAGTCATTAGTAATCTAAACCCTGAGCATTGTTTGTCCTACATGTTTATGTTGCCTCCCTACAGAGAAACCTCAGGCTGTATCTTTGCCCCCTGAGACCTCACCCGTGTCCCTGCTGCCCCCACAGAGTCCGGGTCAGCCTCAAGCCCAGCTGCTCAAGCTCAGTGCCACCAGTAAGAAAGACGGAGAACGGCTCACTGGCAGCGGCCAGAGGAGCAAAAAACACCCAAAGGATTCACTGACCCTGCTGCCAGCGACAAACAAAACCAGCGGCAGTGGAGAGCCCAGCGCCCAGGCCAGGGAGAGCCTGAGGTGGGAGGGAGTGCTGGAGGACCCCCAGGCTGAGGAGCAGAGGCTGGAGGTGTACAGGGCCAACAGACGACAGCGTTACGTCCCACACAGAGACGCTCTGTTGAAAGAGACCCAGGGTGCATTGAGACAGACTTTTCCTAAAGGGGGTGAAGAGAAAAAGGCTTTGACTGAATCTGACCAACAGGAGTCATTACTGCGTTTGAGCACAAACTGAATTAAAGAAGTAAGTAAGCGCCTTATGCTGTGATGTTATTTTAGGCACTATGTTTAAAACAGATTTAGCCACTGGGTGAAGATTTTTGGGTGGTGTTAAGACGCTGGACTAAAGAGAAGCCGAGCATGTTGCCAATTCAAGCGCCTGACAGAAATGCCTTCTCTGTCAGGTACGAAACAAACACGTCTCCACAGTGTCGTGACGATCAGTGGACGAGGACAGGCCCTGCTCCTGGTCAATGGGTCTGTTAAAAACTTAATAGAGGATTTGCTCCATTTATCTTGAGCTTCTAAATTATGTAATCTTTCTGGACTGAAACCCAATCAGGATAATACCACTAAACCCCCCTGACATCTGCGTGTCCACAGGTCCGTGAGGTGGAGGAGGGTTAAATGAACAGGGGTCACGTGACATTTTTGTTTTACTTCTTCAGTTGAAGAACTTCAAAATACAGATTAGCAGTTTTCTTTTTTTTTCATTTCTTTTTTTGTGTGTGTTTCTTGTTTTTTGGTAGGGATGATAAAAATGTATCCATGATCGATTAAGCGGTCGTTAAGAATTAATCAAACGTGAAATTTAATCGCTTAATCAACAGGCCATGACATGCTGTCAAAATATATACAGTATGTTGCTGTGAGCTTTAAACTCAGGATAAAATGCATTTGGTATTATTTGACATAAGCAACGTTTTATGTTTCATTTTTCAAATAATGATTCATCGATTAATCGATCGTTAATTTTACTAAATAACAATGTCTTATATATGCAGCTACACTTTCTAATAAAATGCGTTCAAAAGCTCAAACTGTAAAACATATTGACCTGACCTGATATACCGGTGATCTACAGAAGATGTCTGCGGATCCAACATTGATCCTTAAAAAGTCTTCAGATGTATAAAATTCAATTTTTATAAATGGTAGTCTTTAATTTGAATTTGTGACGTCTTATTTCCATAAACATTTTATCCAATTTCATTTATCCATCTTATAATTCATTTATGTCACAACAATTCAAGCTTTCGTGCGTAAAAGTTTACATTTTTATTGTTACAAATCTCTAAACTTATCACTGAACCTAATACTGCTTTGTAACTTTATACTTGTACTTACCTGTTGGCCAAAATGTGGATTAACCAAACTCACTCCAATATACGGATTTGTACATAAAGCCTTCCTCTGCATAGGACCACATATGCACTACTTACATTTATACTTCGCTCCAATGCTTAAGTTTAAAAAATCCGTGCAAAAATCAGTGTTAAATTTAATTCAAAATATTGTAAAAAGTCTTTAAAAGCATTAAATTTAAGTGTCTGACACCTGTAGACATCCTGATAATGTTCAAAGTCCTGAATCCAGTAGCCCTCTCTCTCTTCCTGCTTGTTTCTTGCTGCTCTATACTGTTCACCTACAAAAGGCCGGTTAAAAAAGCAAATTTTAAAAGATACATTTTTACAGAGATCTGAGAGGCACTTCCACTGCTGGACGATAGATGGCAGAAAAGTCATGTTTCCGCAGCAGATCAGATGTTCCAAAAGTGAAAGGTCAATAAATTCAAGAAGAGACAGAAAAGTTGTGCCTGAGAGTTTTTATGCATGAACAAAGTGAAACACATGACAAAAAAAGTTTAAATGACAAGTACATCCCAGACATGTCTCCCTGGGCTTTAGGATTCACTTTGCGTTGATGACAAAGCTGTTACTCACATGAGGACTGATTTTCAGCATCGTAACTAAGAGGCAGAGAACACCTAAGGAGAACAAAGCTAGCATTTTGTCTTACCTCAAAAATACATAATAAAGCTAAATTACTTACTGTAACAATAAATCTGATGCTGTAGGTAAATTAACATTTTAAGCTGTTACTTAACAGTAGTATAATGCCGTTAATGCGATTCTCCAAGAGATGTGAGGTTGCAGGAATATCAGGACAGTCAGTGTTGCCTTCTGCCGCTGAGATAAGCAGAAAGATGGATGATGTTTAACAGTTAGCTTCAAGAGTGGAAGTTTTTAATTTTCTGCATAAATTTGTTGACAAACGTTGACATATTGCTGCTACCCAGTTGGCAGAATAAATGTTGCCATTGTACATTAATGCAAACCATGGATATGTTTGATTAGTGGTGTGTTATTACCAGATATGTTGAAAATTTCCCTTTCTTTTCATTTTAACAACACTGTGATTATCATGTGGTTATGGTTAGGGAAAGATATCAGTCTCTCGGCATGAATCACAGCAATGTCTCACTGAAAAAAAGAAAGAAAAAGCGCTTTTTGTGGCACTTTCCCAGCAGAAAATGCACTAGTGTCTCCTTAAAAAATGACCAATTTTGCGGCACTGTACCTGCTGGAAACACACCCACGTTTGGTGACTAAAACACTGCTGAAAATGCAGTAATAACTCAAAAAAAGAGCGATACTTGTTGTTTGTTGGTTTCCAGCAGAGGTCTGCAGCTGGCAGTAGGGTTTCAACACTATGAAATTTTCACGGTACAATAATGTCTCAGAAAATATCACGGTATCACAGTATTACAGAATTATTATATAATCGGTCAGAAAAACCCTTAAAGGGATGAAAATAGTTTTGTTTGAATACATGTTTTCTCACTATAATGAAGACTCGAGGCCATTTTTTAAATTAACATGCGTTTACACAGTCTCCCTTTTGAAAAGAACTAAAATGAACGTGAGATTTTACATCTAATTGTATTTTTTTTTTTCAATATTGTGAATAAACAAATGTACACAGTATGGTAATTGCCAACTTTCATACCACATAAACCTTAAAAATACCCTATATCACTGCAACCCTACTTGGCAGGCATCCGGCGCTGGTTTCACACCCCCAACTATCCCTTACACCTTACAGTAATCAAGTCAGCTCACCAATAAGTCCCTTCAGAAACACTGATATAGTACGTATGAAACATACAAATGTTATGTATTTATGGTTTGCAGAACTGTACAACGCCAACATTTTCTTCTGGCAACTGAGCTGGGCTCTTTTCGCCCAAAAAAAAAAAAAAAAAAATTTTCTTCAATAAATCATTTCTTAATTCAATATTCCAAAAATGTATTATATCACAAGGTATCAATATTCTGATCATAATCTAAATTTTAAAAAATGAATTCTTGCCATCCTTACCAAAAAAAAAGCCTTAAAATATTATAGCCGATACTGGCCTTAAAATAAATTCTGCACCAGTTGAACCCTGGATACAGTCAACTGAGGCATCATGCTGTTGACAGGAAGTGAAGCTAAAAGTAAATGAGGAGGTGTGAGGAAAAGACAGTGATAAACCAGCAGAGAGACAGACGGGGAAAGAGAGAAAAACCCAGCATTTCTTTTGTGCAGGTTTTGTCACACTGCATTTGCGTGCTGTTTGTCGGAGGCCTATTGTTCCCTGTTGGTGTGTTTTGTTACCGTTGCCTATTTCAGCATCTCTGCCTCAAAGAGCTGAGCACTCCCTCTCTGTTCTCATAATCCCCCCTCCGACTCACTGACCGGACCACGCACACGGCCGCAGTGGGCATTAAGGCTAAAAGTAAATGACTTGTGTTTTTCCAGTAGCCGCATCCAAGTAAAAGGTATCATACATCACCTTTTACAACAGCAGAGAACATAGTGAGGCATCATGAGTGTGACGTCTCTGGACTGTCACTGAAATACCTCTGGAGACATGAAACCATGAAAAACTCTAAAGAAATCATAAAAAATATTAAGATTATAAAAGAAGTCCCAAAAGCTGCATCCATCTGAGGTATCTGTTGTTTGCATGGTGGAGTCCCCCTCACCTGCACACTGAGTGTATGATGTACATAATCCAGTACTTCACACTGTGAATATTAAGTTCACTGTGGATTATGTCTCTTCTAAGTCAAACACATTAATCCAGGTCTCTAAACTCGCCGTCCTTGGTGAGAGCCATGGTAACGCAGAGACAGATGAATGACATTCTGGCTGCGTGTCAACACTGTACAGACGACGTGTTGACAGTGGAGGAAAGTGTAGATCGGGACAACTGGAGCCAGCTCAGGTCCTCTGATCTGTCAGGGAGAGGTAAGAAAAGATGCTTTTATGTGGCTTTACATCATTTGATGCACAGATCGCTGCAGGCTGTTCCTCTCGTGTTTTGCCAATATTTTCAAGTCACAGACCTAAATATCAGATTTTCTGAAACAGAATTATCAGACAATGTTTTAAAACCCCAAAGGTCACTTAAAGGAATACCTCACCCCTAATTTCCTAATTTCAGTTACTCACTCAGTGTTATGTTAAATTCATTAAGGAAAACTTTCTTTTTCTGTCCTCCATGGTTTACGAAAAATCCAAAAAGTCTTGATGAAGTTTTTGGGGACCGTGTTTTAAAACAGCAAAACTATATCAAAACATCCGTTTAAAATCTGTCACACAACTCATGCAGTATGATCCAAGCCTCATTTTTACAGTCGTATGCTCAGTACTTCCCAAACAGATGTACAGATAAGATAAAAACGTGGGTGCAGGTTAATAATATACAGGATATTATAACAGAGAGGTCAAATGTAGATGTGTATAGAGAAGATGTAAATAATTATTGTAGGGAAGCAGCTGTGTGGAGAAGGTTTTGCCAAAAAAGCATTTGAGACATTAATAGTGTTTGCCGTAATAATAATACCAATTAACAAAAGGACCATTAATGAAAAGAAAAAATAAATAAATTCAAACAAACAAAAAAAGGTTTTTGAAAAAGAAAAAAATACAAAAAGGAGTTGTGGCATAAGTTCACTGGCAATTTAAGAAATTTAAGAGGTTTTAAATACTTTTCACTGAAAAAAAACAAAACCGACAGCCCCTTCCAACTTGGAGCTGGAGTGAAAGTGAAACGTATCTAACTTCAAAGCCAAAACTGGTCATTTTACCTCGCCGAACATGGGAGCTGCTGGTCTTCCACTGCCTCGATGAACATTTTGTTTCTGTTATTATGTGACTTTGCTGAATCCAAATAAACCCTCTAACACACCAAAGTCACACAATGACACTTTGAAAAGAACAGAAAACATTCTCTTTCTTTGATCGAAAGGACTTTCTGTCTGCAAAGTACTGAGCATAAGACTGGATAAATGAGACTTGGATTATATTGCACGCATTCAGTGAGAGTTTGAAAACGGATGTTTTAATATAGTTCTGTGGTTGTCAAACAGGACCCCCCTATTATTTCAAGTTATCATGAATTTTTCAGTTTTTGGATTCTTCATTCACCATGGAGACATGCGCGAAAAATAAAGTTTTCTTCACAAATTTATCATAACACGGGGTAATATGTGCAAATAATCATTCCGGAGTTGAAGTGCTGCTTTAAACCCGTAATAACTGGAAAGAAAGAATGTGGCATAAAATCAGAAATGTTTTACACACTCAGCCTCTTTCTTCGTGATGGTTTTTCCTGTAGCAAATCTCTCAGCTACTGCAGACACTGCTGGGTCGTAGTTTAGGCTCGCTGCTGCTATGACCTCATCGTTCCTAAAGTTTAAAAAAAACATTTAATGTGGAAGTAAATTCATTATGTTTATATACAAGGACCCTTTTTTTTCTAATTACAGATGTTTGGGTTTTTTTTGTCAATATCAGTGGCTTTTTTTTTTTTTTTCAACTTACTTGATGTACAATGCCAGGAACTTCCTGTCCTCAAATTTTCCTTTCATTACTATTTCAGTGTATCCCTCCCCATATCCTGCACATAACAGGAATGAAAACATGAGTTACATTCAGTGATCCATCATGGTGTGATTAAGTGTATATAGTTTGTGCATATAGTGCTCTTTTATTAATCCTTTGAAACCTGGATCAACATCCGTTTTCTTGTGCTGCATTCAGATGTCCTTTCACAACCAATTGAACAAAATTATTTAAACATGACGAAAAAGGCAATGACTAGTTTGGCAAGAAATGTCCCACAAATTGCAAGAAAATAGAAAAAGGTGACAATAAAATTGCTTGAAAAATATTTTTAAAAAGGGGGAAGTTTTTAGAAAATTATCAAAATTATAATAATAATTATTGTGATTTTATATTTAAAATTTAAAAATGTATATATATATATATACTGTATATAGATTTTTTCAGGTAATTTTCTTCCGTTTGTTTTGCTTTTCTTTTTTGCTTACTGTCAGGTAATTTTCTTGGTCACTTATTTTTTTAAACTAATTTCTCCCTAATTTTTGGGAAATGTCTTATTGGGTTGCTCACTGCCTTCTAGCCAAGTTTTTAAAGGAAATCAAACCAGTTTACTCAGGTTTCAAAGGGTTAAATGGTTCTTAAATGTCAAAATTCAAACAAATACATGACTTTAGGATTATTTAAAAACATTAAAAAGTATAACCTCCTAGGGAAGGTGTCTTAGTGTGGCTGCACTGTGTGTGTGTGTGTGTGTGTGTGTGTGTGTGTGTGTGTGTGTGTGTGTTCATGTTTGTGTGTGTTTGCCCACCTGCATATCGGATGGTTTTACCCAGTAGGACGGTCCAGTAGAAAGGAACTGAGCTGAGCTCAGTCTTTTTATCCAGCATGTTCAGAGCTGCTATCCTCCCTAAACAACAATATGTATATTTTAATTTAACTGAAAATAAAAGAAAATATTATCCATCTGAAGTCTGTCCTTTAGGACTTTTTGAATATATTTACATTCTTACTATATTACCATGTGCTTGTGCCATCTGCCAGTGTCCGATGTTGACCAGCTGGTTTCTGGCCATCGCCAGGGGGAAGGTGGCCAGGTCGCCCCCACAGAACACACTGGGGACGTTGGTGCGCATGTACTGCAGGAGGGAGATACAGGCAGGATGATTAATGGTGTACATTATACTAATTGATATGAGGAACCACATATTTAAAAACACTACTGTGTTGTTTGAAGTCCTGGAAAACTTGTGAGAGTCTGCAAGACCCCAAACAGTGAGGACATAAATCTTAATAACAATTGAAGCTTAAAAAGAGGTGATTGTTATGTGTTGAATGGGATCTAGATAATCAGGTGAAAAAGCTGACCTTGTCAACTGTTACAAAGTTTTTAGAGTCCATCTGTATTTTGCTGCCCCGCAGAAACTCTGAGTTTGGTTTGATGCCTGTGGAAGAAAAAAAGAGGACAAAAGAGTGAGAAGGATTTACAGAAATAGTGATAGTGTTGTTGCACTGTTCAATGCTCTGAAACATCGTGTCAAAAGTTTGACATTTTGGAAAATGCACTCATTCTCTTTCTATTGTACAGAAAATGTAAATATGACAATACAGCCAGCAGCTGGTTAGCTTAGCTCAGCACAAAGACTGGAAACAGAGGGAAACAGCTACCCTGGCTCAGTCTGCCTACCAGCACCTCAAATATAGTTACTCAGTTAACAAATACTGGCACTATAATTCACTGTAAGCATTCTTCAGGATTATCCAAATATGTTTCATTGTTTTTATATGAATTGTGCACTACGGGATTAATGCAAGTTGTATAGAGTTGTGTGTAAATGTGAAATCACAGAAATGTCTGCAGTGCACTCACCAATACCAACAATCAAAACATCCGCTGGGATAACTTTTCCACTTTTAAGCACAACCTCCTTCACCTTGAGGAGGAAATGACAGACAGAGGACATGAAGTACTGGGAGTGTTTCCATTTACATATTTCACTCTATGTTTACTGATTTTCGAGGCTGAATTTGAAGTGATAAAAAAATTGGCACAATGTGTATTTCCCCACGTCACCTTGCCGTCCACACCTCTGACCTCCGTCACATTGTCATTCATGTAGAATCTCACGTTTTTCTCTGACAGCATCTGCAGGAACAAAGAGTTTCAAGTACGAGTTGCTGAACTGAAACTACATTTTTGCGCAGATGGAATACAGAACTCATTCTCATTTTCTTACCGTCATGGTAACTTTGCCAATTTCTTTGCCCAGTGTGTTTTGGTATGGCAGCTCACTGCTGCCGATCACTGTGATACTGGAGGCTTTGTCTATCAAATAAGATGCAACTTCCATACCTGAAAAAATAAAGTGTTAATGAGCATGAAGTAGAGAATATCAGGAAGTAAAGGATATTTAACTGAAAAAACTATAAGGCTATGAAGCCCCAAAACTTTATTTTGTTTTGTTTTGGTTTGTTTTTATGGTAGTTTTCCTTATATTTTCTATTGTAGTTTTTCATTTATGTATTTTTTAATTATTATAATTATTATTTTGTGTCATTATATATATATTCATATTCATTCAGTCACTCGTTGCCCTTGAAATACATAGAAACCCCCATTGTAGCATGGGAGACTAGAGAATTAACTAAGTGCCAAGCCAAAAAAAAGAAAAAGAAAAACAAACCATTAATGATGGAGAAGTAGAGGTGTAAAATATAAATAATTATTAAAATAAGGTAATTGATTGGTGGTAAAGGGGATAAAGCTATTCTCTGTTTCACCAACTGATTGGAGGTTAAAGGAAAAATCTAAAGCTTTATATTTCTATTTACACTCCATTAAATATTTAACTTATAACATTATTTATCATAATCAGTTTCTTTCTTTCACAGAGTTGACTCATCTAATAACCTTTTACAGCTGTTTGTAGGTTTTGGGCCTTCATAAAAAATTTTTTTTAAAAACACAGCTCTTTATGTTTTATCTAAATTTTACAAAATGTTTTGGCTGTATATGTTTCTTGTCCATTTTTTCTCTCCTGCAGCTCTGCACAGGTGTGCTGCATTACCTAATGAGGTGCACCTGGCCTGGGAAGGAGCGGCTTCAGAGCTCCTGTGACAGCAGCAGATCACAAAGGCCTCTTTTGAGGGGACTGTTACTCATGCAGCCTCTCATCCTGGATTTTTTGTGTTTTTTGCATGTCTTATATAATCAACTGAACTAGATTGTTTTAAAAGTGTCTTCTGGGGTTATTTTGTGTCAGTGGTGAAGTGCTGTTCCCCCATAGGGCTGCCCAAGGGTGGGGAGAAAAAATTATAATAAACCACGGCAGCAGATTGGATGTAATCTTTTTTTCTACAGTCTATTTTCATTTCCTGCACATCGCCAGTGCAGAAAAATGGAAAAATATGTGCATATTTTGCAAACTACAGACACAGTACCAACAAAAGAGGTTCCCACAAGGACAACATTGCAGCCCAGACAGGCTGTGTGGATTTGTCGGGCGTCCTCTGGTGTCTCCAACATCCTGACGTTGTCCAACTTCATGCCGGGCACATCCAGACCCTTTGCTCTAAAGGACAGGCCAAAATCTGTTTATAAGCAATGCAGTTCAGTGTGGCGTTACTGCAACAACAACCACTCTTCAGATATAAAGTTAAGGTAAGATAGAATTGTTATTATTACGATTTAAAATCTGCTGTTGGTCATTGTTGACTGAGTAAAATATTTTTGACCACAATTGTTGCAGTCAAAAGAAATGTGTCCGGGCGTGATTTCCTGATAATGAGAGTTTACTTTGAAAAGTAAACTTTACTTAATTTATTGTCTGTAAGCTGTGCTATATATTTTTAAGAATGCATACATAATAATTCATAAGTGTTGTAAAGAAAACAAAGAAATGTTTTCCACTTGGAGTTGTTTAATTTTGAAGATTAAGCTTAATGTGCAGTAAACGGTCTACAGGTTTATAGAAGCTGCGTAGGACCACAAGGAGGCCCCCAAATGAATTGTACTCTGTGTGCATGTCAGCACCTCCAGTCCCCTCGTCACGGGGTTTTTTAAATGTGTTTTCGGTTAAAAGCCTTAATTAAGGTCTGTGGTTAACACACCCCACTGTTAATTTTTGAAGCTTTTATGTGTCTTAACAAAGACGGTTGCTAACGAATGGCTAAATGAGAATACAGAACGTCATCACGCCAAACCGTGCTGAACATGACTTTACAGCCTCATAGCGGTGGTGAGCCGATGGTAGTCTAACTTGTATTAGCCTAGCAATTGCTTTTTACTTCTGATGATTACATTTAGGCTTCAAAAATCCTGAAAGTGTTGTTCATTGATGAATACTATCTTGCTGGACAAAACATGTAAGTATCGTAAACATATCTTCACCACAGAGCTTATTTTCTGAAAGATACACTCCCTGACTTTGTTTGAGTGCACCCAAATTAAAAATAATTTTTTTTGGAGACTCTTTACAAAACATCTGAGATTTGAAGGCACTATAAAAAAATGGAGTATTTGTCTTAAAATCATAATAAACTACCTTTTATGTTCTTCTTAATTTACTTTCAGTACCACATGCTTTCTATCTAAAGGTCCAGGGTGTAGGATTTAGGCTTTAGGCTTTAGGCTTTAGGATTAAGCCTAGGAGTCAGAAAAATACTTTGTTTTTTAAAATTTGAAACTGCTTTACTTAGTGTGTTCATCGGTTTATTTTCCTGGGTGCATTTTTATTGAAGAGGAACAGACCTCTGCAGATAATTCGGCTCCCGGTAAAATCCTCTTGAATGATGAACCCTA
This sequence comes from Plectropomus leopardus, assembly GCF_026936395.1. NCBI lineage: Eukaryota > Metazoa > Chordata > Actinopteri > Perciformes > Serranidae > Plectropomus > Plectropomus leopardus. The sequence continues at coordinate 18,900,940 of NC_142190.1, forward strand.
ACAGAGTTCTGTTTAGGAGAGCCGGTTGCAATCTGTAGTCTTTGCAAGCCACTAAATCTGCCTAGTCTTGAGGACTGCTTTTTAATTATTTGTGTGCACATTTAGGGCAAAGGTTCCCAAATGGTGAGTCGCAGTCCAAAAGCAGGTCATGGGTCCATTCTGAGTGGACTGCAAGTGCCTCTGAAATTGTAAAAAGCACACTTTATTTTAAAATACAGGGAATTTCTGGGAGCTTTTATTTTGAAGGGTCATTTCTGTTTACTCTTGCAATATGTTTTATTTTTTGTGTTCTAAGTAAAAGTGTTAAAGCAGAATTGAATATGTGATTATTTATCAAATGTTTGAACCTTGAACTATTGACTTGGGAGAAACATGGACCCCATGGCAAGCACTGATTTTAGGGATGAAGAGTGGCTGTGAAGAGCCCCAAAAGGCTTGGCCTGGCCCTGGTTTCAAATGAAATGGTTGTACACATACAAACAGTTTGTCTTTGTGTCTGTATTTGTCTGTACCTGCAGCCTGTTGAGATAAGGAGCTGGTCATAGCTTTGGACTGAACCATCATCAAATGTGACTGTCTTCTTGTCTGTGTCCACTGACACCGCCTGTTCAAAATAACACAAATATCAAGTGAAGGAATGTAGCCACAAGAAAGCTGAGGAAATATATCGTAAAACTGAAGTGAACTCACCTCCTTCCTGAGCCACACCTCGATGTCGTGCTGATGAAAAAACTCCATCCTCCTCAGCAGAATACTGTCGCTCTCAACATTCATTACCTGTGAAGTGGGTGGAGAGTTTAAGTAATAATTCAAACATACACACATATTTAGCACTAATCAATGTTGGTCTTTGTATCATGCCATTAACTCCACCTTGCTGAGTCGTGTTTTGTCGTAAGGTAAAAGGTCGTCTCTGGTGATCATGATGATTCTGCCGCCAAAGTTTTCTTGCCGCAGAGTCTCAGCACAGATCAGGGACGCAGCTCCTGAGGTTTAACAACACACAATCACGCAAACAGAAAACATATTACTGACATATGATTTATTCATTATATTAAATATATAGTTCATTCACTGATGTTTACTTGCACTTACACATTTTAACCATAACTATGATTTTTTTTTAATTGTAATTTGTAATAATAATGATAATAATAACAATAATAAGCAGATCAAGTTGCTTTACAGCAAGGGCATTATAATAGAGTGCTTCAAATGAAAACAGACAGAATGAACATTAAACAGGCAAGCAGGTCGATTCAGCATAAAAGGATATTTAATAACAGTTCAAAACAAATATTAAGTGCTTAAAATCATTTGATAAAACCATTGTTTCATATATTTAGAGTTAGAGTATGGTCCTAATTTACAGTTTTAGTCCAGTTTGTTGAAGGGCTGGATGATATGGAGACTATCAAACAGCCTAGATATAGATAGGCTGATAGATATAGATAGAGATATAGATATTGCGACAATATTAAAGTTTTGTGTGCTTTCTAGGGGTGTGAATCTTTCAGTATCTCACAATTTGATTTCGATTCTTGGGATTCGATTCAGAATTGATTCTCGATTCAAAATGATTTCCGATTTAAAATCGACTCCCAATTCAAAATGTAGGAGGTGTAATTTCAGGATCTACTCCAGTCTGTTTTGTCAGAGACATATTATGAAAGCAAAGTGTGTATGAAATTATGGAGGTTTTATTATGTACAAGTTATTTTGTTGTTATTTTTTCACTCTCTGATTCCCAACACTTGTTCTTCGAAGTGCTGGGAATCAGAAAGTGAAAAAATAAATAATGTTATGATTATTATTATTATTATTATTATTATTATTATTATTATTATTATTATTATTATTATTATTATTATTATTATTATTATTATTATTATTATAGGTGCTAGCAGAGTTTATTCTAATGCATGTGGCGCTACCAATAACACAGAGCGATAGATACAGCCGGATTAGACCAATCACAGTCCAGTTTGCTCCAGATGACGTAAGCGGATACAAAGCGTCGGATCGTCCTCCGATTGGTGGACAAGCGCAAAAAAAACCTCTGACCTCTCCAAAGGAACCATGGGAAACCAATATGGCGTTTAGCATCGATGCTAATGTACTTTTATCATCGAAATATGTATAAAATATGGACGGAAGACACCTAATGTCGGATCTGTCATTATGTATTTATTGAACAACGTCCCTTAAAAACACCTGAATTCCCAGGCTGGATACTGAGGCCTCTAAAAGAGCTACGATGCATCGGAGTCATCCCTCTGAGCGGCACAGCCGGCAGCTCTCACCGGCGAAAACAGTAAGACACGCGACATTTCGAAATGATAGAAATTTTAGAGGGTTAAGAATAGACTGTATTTAGTGAATGCGGTCTCTAATCGATGTAAATTTTTGTAATTGTAATATATTTTTTTCGGATTTTTGAGTCGATCTGAATCGTTAAAAACGAGAATCGAGATTCTTATATGAATCGATTTTCCCCCACCCCTTGTGCTTTCACAAAATATTTACACAATTTTTGATAAATAATCATCAGAAACGTGGATATTATACTAAGTGGGTAAGGACAAATACTTGAACAGTCTGGTAAGTTCAGAAAATGACGTCACTTCACTGTAAAAAAACAGTAAAACATAACACTTTGGCTATGTCTAAAGATAATATATAGTCTCACAGGCTATTGATAAACCAATATAATGCCATGCCCTAATTTGTTGTTAAGATTTTAGTTATTTATTCTTAACTGTTAATAAAGTGGTATAACAAAATTACAAACACTGCGTAGGGCAGAGGTGGTAAACATTTTAAAGTAATATAGTAATTCTGCAAAGTAAATGCAGTTATGGCCCCATGGCTACAACAACTGATTAATCAATTAATCAATTACTATAAAATGTCAGAAAACACTAAACATGTCTATAGAGCTCAAGGTAAAGTCTTGAAATATCTTGTTTCATCTCACCAACAGTCCAAAATCCAGATATTCAATGTACAACAAAATAAAAACAGCAAATCCTCACATCTGAGAAGCTGGAACCAGAGAATATTTGCTCCAAAAGTGAATAATTACTAACAAAGTAGTTGCTGATTAATTTTCTTTCAGTCAGCCTATTGATTAATAAATTGTTTCAGTTTTAAATTACAGCAACACACATAGCATGGTCCATACTCACCTCCTCCCAGCAGCAGAATAGTGTGAGTAACTCCTGGTACTGCGCCTCCCATACCTTTGACTCTTTTCTCCTGCCAGAGAGTCTGAACCATGAAGGAAACGTGCCATCATAGAAACTCGTCAATACGAAGAACAAGCAGTTATTTGAAAACAAAATTGGGCAAAAATATGAAGAACATGTTGTTAGTCACCAAAATAATAAATAGTTGTAGCCTATTCATATTTGTATGTAAGTGGAGTTTCGATTTATTTAAATTCCATTTTGCAGCTGTTTAAACAACTTTCTCCCATTCTGTGTTTGTACCATTTTCATTTTTTTCTATTCTAGTAAATCTGCAATTGAACTGTTAATTGATTCATTTTCAAATGGACTTTGTAGGCACTTGTAGGCATAGAACAGAGATACTGTTCATATTATTCATAGAAAACATATATATATATATATATATATATATATATATATATATATATATATATATATATATATATGTATTCTTCATACTTTTTATCATTTCTTTATTCTTTAAGGGCTAGTTTTAATGGCAGGTGATGTTTTATAGCTGATTTAAGTTCAAAAATACAAGTTGAAATGATTGAATACCAACAAAAAAGCCATCACTAAAGTAAATTAATCAAAAAGCAGGTGCTTGTTTCCACAAACAATTATGTATCAAGACAGGAAGCACCATGGCAATAATTGAAAAATGAAAGTTATCCCTCTTACCTTTTTGTTTATAGACACATACACTTTGCTGTTTTGAATTTTAACCTACAAAAGAAAAAAAGGCAAATTAAAAATGACAGCAAACGTTTGTTTATAAGATACATATCTGTCTGTCTGCTTCATACCTTGTGGCAGGGTAAACAGTCCATGCCGGGGTATTCCTCCAGGTCCCCTGTTTGCAAGTTGAAACAGGCGCCATGCCACGGGCAGCGCACTGTGTGGCCTGAAATGACCCCTAAACACACACACACACACACACACACACACACACACACAGACAGAGAGAGGGGGGGCAGTAAACTGAGACAAACTAGTACAGCATCAATAAATGAAATCATGCTTTCTTTTGCCCAAATGTTGAATGAAGATGTGACGTTTGTCTTCCTCAGCCTCAAACTCACACCTCCAGCCTCTTTACCTCTGCTCAGTGGAGCTCCATAGTGTGTGCACTGGTTACCGATGGCACTGTATTTGCCCTCGCTGCGTGTCAACAGCACGCTGTGATGTCCCACTTCAACCTCCATCATCCTGAGGTATTACGCACACACACAAACACACACAGACACTGCAATCAGTTTTACACCCAAATTAGATCTCAAGTCATTTAAAAATATGAGCTTTAATTAAAAATAGAGGTTTTGCACCTGCAATTTTTATTTTGTTAACTAGTACATGTGATTGACACAGTCTGTGATAGCCTGTAAATGTCCACTTTGATATAGTCTTTGTGTATATCCCATTTTAGTATAACATTTATGTTGTAGTAATAGACGCTAATAGCTTTTCTCTGTCAACATCAATGTTAAAATTAGCTTAAATGCTAACTAGGCCTGCGAGCTTTGTGATAAAGGCTACTCATCTTTTTTAATGCAGTGGCTATGTGATAAACTTGAGTTTTGTATTCATGTATATGAGCAGTTTATAATGACACATTTATACGTTATTATAACTAAAAGCTCTACACTCTACTCCAGTTTTCTGAGTCTTAATTTTAAGGATCTAATGTTAAAGATATATTATTGGCTCCTGCGACTAGGGTCGTAACTACCGTTAATTGTCATTTTCAGTAGTGATTAACCCTTTGAAACCTGAGTAAATTGCTTTGATTTCTTTAAAAAGCACAGGAAGAGGGCAATGAACAACTTGAGAGAAAAAAGGCCCAAAAATGTGCAAATTAGTAAAAAAGTTACAAGGAAGTTAGAAAAATAAAAAACAAAAAGAAACAAGAACAGGACCTGAAGAAAGTGCTGAAAAAAAATTCTATATTTTTTTCTGTAACATAATTTAAAACATGTTTTTTTAAAAATTATAAATATAGTTTTCTGGACATTTCAGGCTTTTTTGATGATATCTAATAATCTCCCCACAGCTAGCTTTTCAGTAACTTTCTTTTCACATTTTACACCTTTTTTGCCAATTTGCTCATTTCCCTTTTCCCTTGTTTTTAAAAGAAATCAGACCAACTTTCCCAGGTTCCAGAGGTTTAAATGCTTCTGTTCTAAAATGTTAAATGTTCTAAAGGGTTAATTTGATGATTATTTTCATGATTTGTCTATTAGTAAATCAGTATCAGTATTTCCCAGACCTGACTTTTCATTTTTGACCAAGAGTAAAACCTAAAGACTCTTTATTTACCGTTATAATTGACAAAGAAAATAGGCAAATTCTCACACTGAAGAAGTTGGACTCAGCAAATGTTTAACATTTTGCTTGAAAGATGACTGAAACCATTAACTGATCATCAAAATAGTTACAATTTTGGACCTCTTTGGTCCAGACTGAAATATTTCACTGTTATGAAATTTTGCACATTTATTGACCCCTGAGGATGAATCCCACAGACGCTGGTGATGCCCTGACTTTTTCCTCTAATGCCACCGCAGAGTTTATTTTTATGGTCTTTACTGAAATATCTCCAGAACTGTTGGTGTTTAAAGCTTATTAGCAAACATTAGTATGCGTACACGCTAAACGAAGATGCTAAACATGGTAAACATGATGCCTGCTGAGCAGCAAGTCTTTTAGGGGCTTTTTTGTTTGTTCGTTTGTTTGTTTTTCAGAAAGACAGGCTTGGTTAGGTCTAAAGATGGTTCGTCAATCCTTCCAACCCCTTCCCCAGAAAAGATGTTGCCATTTTACGTTTCTGCAAACAACTGACATGATGCATTTGTACATTATTTTGTAACGGATGTTTTGAAACTTGCTTTGTAGCGGTGTTGTTAGGTTTAGGCATAGAAATCCCTTTGTTAAGGTTAGGAAAAGGTCATGTTTTGGCTCAAAACACCCAAGTGTGGTGGCTCAAATGCTGCTTGGAAATGCTATGATGTGGTGGTGAAAATACCATGGTTCACTGACTTAAATACCACTTAGAAATGCAGCAATGTGCCGCTAAAAACAGCCAGGCTCAGTTCCGCAAACACCAGTGGAAGCACCTTGAAGAGTTGCCGAAAAAATGAACAGTATTATTTTCTGTTGGCTTGGCCGAGATTGCGATCTACCGTCCCATCAACCTCCCAGTGACAAAAGTCAGCTTTATATTATGTCACCTTAGAACATTTGATACAATACGTATGAAAGGTTTAAATGTAATATATTCAAGCTTTTTAAAGATAAAATGCCCCAGGGATGTTTTTCTGTGGGTCAGCCCGGGAGCTAACTGTTCCCTCATGGAAAAGCCGATGGGATTTTTTTATTGGATTGTGGATCATTGCAGAAAATAAGCTCTGTGGTAAAAAACATCTATGATACTTACATGTTTTGTGCAGCAGGATAATATTTCTAAATAAGCACCATTTTCAGGATTTTTGAAGCTAAAATGTAATCGCCAGAATTAAAAAGCTAATGTAAGGCTATAAACGAACCACCCAGCGGACCCGTCATCACCACTAAGAGGCTGTAAAGTCATGCTCAGCGTGGCACGGTGTGATGCCGCTCCGTTGTTTCATTTTGCCGCTTGTAGCAATTGTCACATCAAAGCTTCAGAGCTCACAGTCGGGTATTTTCTGATGTATTTTATGTCGTCGCACAAAATGTAAAAGTCTCTTAAGCTTGTGTTAACCACAGACCTTATTTCAGACATCTGACCAAAAACTCATTCAAATGACCGATTGACTACAAGATGACGGAAGTGCAGGTACTGAAATACGAATTTTATTTCCAGATTTTAGGACTCATTACTTGGGTTCTCTATGCTTAATACCAACATTTTCATCTGGCGTCCAGGCTGATCATTCGATAAATCAGTAATATACTGATCCATCATTAAAATAAGGTTTGCCAGGTTGTTTGTTTGTCAGATTAACAGGCCTGGTTACATATGTGTGTGTGGCTGGTATCATTTGTTGATGAATGGTGCATAAATCATTTTATATCAGTGATAAAGCACTGATGTATAAAATCAGATTTTAGGTTGCCAGGTTGTGAGCACCCCCCCTCTTCCTTACTGTCCATCCTGCAGGTCTGACTCCAGACACACCACCTCTGTCAGCTCCTCCGATGTTTCGTCCAAATCAGAGTCTGGATGCTCCTGATGGGCTGAACACATGCACGCACACAAGTAAGCGCACACGCATGTACACAAATGTCAAATGAATTTAAAGGAGTTAAACAGTTAAGCAGATTGTTGCGTTTACTTCAGAAAACACCCAGTGATTCAACTGCTGTGAAAATTCAGTGAAAGATTGAAAACATATCTGACTGTAAATGAATCAATAAATATTTAGACAGGTTACTCACGTTGTTTGGTCCCAGACATGTCTCTGATTCAGTTATAACTCCACAAAGATATACACAACTCCTCCAGAAACATTCAAAGTTTGTCAAATGCTCCGCTGAAAGAAGTTTTTCTTAAACAGCAGTCCAGTGTTCCCAGTTTGTTTTTTGCGCATCAGCTCAATGATAGGATAGGAGTCCGTTTCCACGGCAATCGATCCATTCCCAACCCTCATCCCTCGATCCTGGCAGACTGTGAAAAGGTGGATGTTTTTGAGATGTTTGATAAGACGAGCAAAAATCAACCAAAAAGTGAGTTTTGGGACTCCGGGGGCTGAACAGTTTAGGTGATGTCAGTGGTCATGTTCAGCTCCGTTATTGTTCCAGAGAAAGGCGATGACGGTCTTTTGTGTTTCACAACGGCAGCATAGAGAAAGGCTGACGAAGCAGCAGCAGCTGACTCTGAATGGACAGGCGACAAAAGCTCAACCTACAAAACCGGTGGAGATCACACACCGTTTCAAGTTTCAAGATCCATCATTGCAAAGCTGCAAGGATTTAAAATCATTCACTTTTTAAATGCTATAAACATGAGAGTGTTGATGGGCAGTGGTGGAAGAAGTATTTACATATTTTACTTTAGTAAAAGAAGCAATACCACTGTGTAGAAATACTCTGTTCCAAGTAAAAGTCCTGCATTCAGAGATATTTGCACCAATATTTACTGAAGTCCCAAAAATGAAAGAAGTCATTACAGAATGGCCGTTTACAGAATAATGCACATTGTTGGATTATAATTAGGGACTTTAATGGTGCAGCTGCTAAAGATGGGGCTATTTAAAACTTAATATACTCGCCACATCAATCCCTCTCATCCAAACCTACAAATATACATCATACATTTTTTTTTATTATATTTTGTATAATTAATCTAAATCTCCAAAGTATTTGTAGCTACCGACCAGGAAGAGACACAAAAAGACAAGAAATACTATTAAAGGGACAGAAAATAACTACAGACACAGGCAAAACAGACACAAAATGACCAAAATTACCTATTGATTAAAAAAACCAGAAAGTTGCCTTGAAGAGACACAAAACAACTACAAACAGACACAAAAAGACCTTAAAGAGACACAAAATAACCACAACAGAGACGCAGCAAGTCTACAAAGAGATACAAAACGAACAAAAAAATGCAAAGTTACCTCAAAGAGACACAAAATAAATACAAAAAGGGTCAAATAAACCAGAAAGCCTCAAAATGACTACAGAAAAAAAGCAAAATCACCACAAAATCTGCGTGTGCGTGTTTCCAGTCCTGTGTAGGAGAGGTGATGGGGCCCATCGTCAGGTGTAAAGTGTAAATACATAGAATGGTGTGCGCTACATGAACTGGATGATAGTATTTGGTACTAAAAATAGGAAAAATACAGACTATATTGAGTTAGCACACCTTTAATTAATTACATGAATTCAAGAACACAATAAAACAGTTTCCAATAATCCTTTTTACAACCAGACACCTTTTTTTTCGTTTGTCGTTTCGAGATATGTGTAAAACATAATGCTTGTTTCATGCTGGGTGATGCAAGAGTGCAACTGATTTATCTTTGGAGTTTATTTGCCAAGAAATTTTGTATGTTGTGTCATCATGTCAACATGACCCTTACCCTGTTATCAGTGACCTTTTTTGTCACTTTGAGTGAGGGGAGGAATGAGTGTTGAAGAGACCTCAGCAGCTCCTTCCTCAAAGAGTATTTGAGCTGAAATGTGAACACAGGAGCACATGAGATCTGAAGTGAAGCTTCTGTGATGAAAATCTAGAGATGGATTTAAAGTCAACACTTCTGGTCGTTGGAGGATCCGCGTGCTCTTTCAAATTGCTCAACGCAATCATCAAATTCCTGCCAACACCAGAGCCGGCACGCAAGAAAGCCTGGAGGTGGAGGAATATCAGCACATCTTTAGCTCACAGCTCGCTGACAGGAACATGGGCTGTTTTATGGTATGTAAAGATGTAATCATCAGGTTTGGTGCTTTAATTTATTTTAATTTTGTAATCTCTCTCTCACTCTCTCAACATGTAGTTTCTACCTTCAACCTCAGATGGCGGAGGACCTGATCTCCTCTCACTCCTTGCTTTCCCACAGCCTTGTAGCTGTGTCTATAGGTGACAAACTGGAGCGCACACACACGCACATTCACAGGTTTACACACGAGTTGCATCATTAGACAGGGCTTAGGCTTAATATCAACTCGTGTCACTTTATTGACATGAATCCCAATTGTCCTCTGCAACAGCAGCAGATCACTTATTTACAGTTTGGATTAATGAGGCTTTTTCGAATCAGACTTCCAGGTCACGCAGTAATAATTAAATCAATTAATGTTAATCTACTGATATTAAAAATGGTAGAGTCTGGAAGTGATAACAACGTCACCCCCCCTCCTTTCTGAAAGATTTAATATTTAAAGAAATTCAAACTAAAACAGTGAACTAGTTTGACACTTTGTGATGTTTTGTGTATGAATGCATCACAGACTGTATCATTAACGGACGTAGCCGCTGTGACGTTACCCACTGGTTTGCACTTTCTCCTTCAGGTTATTTTATCCACGACTCTTTGGATGTGGCGTTGAATCAGTCATGTAAACAGTCCTGGGAGGTGCTCCTCCACCACTCTGTGGTAATAACCTCTACACCGACTGTGCGTGTGTGCGTGTGTGCGTGTGTGTGTGGTACGGTGGCCTAGAGAGCTTAAGACACTGCAGATAAAAGAAAATTGAGAAGCACATCACAGATTTCACAATGTAGCATAAAGAAATGTGCTACAAATACAGGAAACTCAAGCAAATATAATGTTTCAAACACAGACGACAACAGATGAACAGATGCATTTATTTTTAACCCTCTGACTCCATGATTCATAGCACTAACACTTAGCATTAGCCTTTTATTACATTACTAGTTTTAAGTTTTACTGGAAACTTCTGTTTTTTGTGTCTGACTTGCAGAGATAATGCTTCTTTATTTTTAAAACTTTGAATTTTATGTCCATTTTTAGCTTTAAATGTATATAATGCAGGATTGTCAGTTATTGATTGTAAGCTCACCAGCTAAAGGGAAGTCAAAGTCAACCCCAGATTCACACTCTTTTTTGTGTTTCGCCTTGCTATATTTGTTTTTTTTGTTTGTTTGGTGCTTGGATCCAAATAGTACATTTTTAGATAGTATTTTATCATTTTGGTATTACTACTTTTACTCCGGTATTCGTATTTGTAATTATGGTTGTGAGGTGTTCCTCTAAATTTGTCCAACCCTCACATATCTGTGTGTTGCGACATGGTCAGTGAATGAAATCGCACAGTCATCCTTCACTGCTCTTCGTCCCCTCATTCAGCCTTGATCTGTGTGACAGTTTAATCCCTGAGGTCGTGACCTGATTCACCCCCGGCAGGGCAACAGTTCAGTGTTTGTGACTTTAGTCTCACAACATTGTAAAATATAATAAGACACGTCTTTAGTGTTTAAAAGCTGCTTAAAGCTGAGCTGATTAGTCTCTCTGCACGGCTCTTTTGAGTTGCTGATTTAACAGGAAAGGCAGTAAAACACTTAAATCTACACCCTGAGCACCGTTATTTCCTCATAGTTCAAAGTCTGTTTGTTTTGAGGGGGAGATTTATCAGTTTTAGCATAGCCTTCTAATCAGACTTAATGGTTGCCAGTTTGCATAAAAAACAGCCTTCAGTATGTTAAGGTACAAGATACAAGATAGATTTATTGTCATTTTTCTTAAACATGGTTTAAGAAGGAATGAAATTATCCCCCTCTAACGTATTTATTTATTTTTTTTAAATCTATAGTTCTGTCAAAAAAATCTTAGGTCACTTTAAACCTATTTTAGCAAGGTTATAATGATCATTTATTTCTCAGTAGTCTATTTACTAAAATACAACCCGAACATACAGTTAATAAGTAAAAAGTACTGAAAATGCAAACGTTTTAGAATGAATCAACTTCAACAGGCTAAAGTTAAGTTTTTAGTAGTATTTTTTCCCGTCTAGGACTCTTTTTGGCAGAAAATATTAGATTTACAACATTAATCTACGGATGTATTTACACCATGTTGCTACATTTTGTTATGGTTGCATGATTCCATGTTTCAAACTAAACATTGACTTTAGTCTAAAGAAAACATTTTGTTCTGACTTTTTTGGTGTTTTAATGCTTTGTACATGTACTCTGTATTATTTGTATCTAAATAAAGAGACTGGGAAATAATTTACAACTTTGCTAAAAGAACAAATATATGGTGACCTAAGACTTTTGCGCAGTACTGTAATACATCAAGACTCAAATGGAGAGCTGGATCACTAACTTTCTGGGCAACAAAACATCTGGACAAAAATCTACTTAAAACAGCGTATCAACTTTTCCAACTGCAGAGGTTTTCCTGATGAAATAACAAGATAAAATATAGGCAAACTTTATTTCATTGGCTGACTTTTTGTGACTTGAAACTTGTCCTTCTGAATGCCTATTATGATTTATAATGATGAATAAGTTGGTTACTGACGTTAACATATTGGCTATTTCATACTCTAAATCCTTAGAAAGTGATACGACAGAACTCTTTCAATTGATTATTGATCCTCTCCTGTGCAGAAGAAACATAAAGCAGCTTTAGAATCTGCTTTTTTGTGAATGAATCTTTGCTGTATGTTTGTCTGTGTGTGTTAACCTTTGATTCTTCTGTTCAAACTCTTTCCTCAGGTGCTCTCCTGCTTCGGTTTAGCTGTAACGTCCCGCCTCTACGTGGGCTACGCTGTGGTGTCTTTGCTGGTCGAGATCAACTCCGTGTTCCTTCACGTCAGACAGCTCCTCCTCCTGTCAGGACGGAGGAGCAGACCAGGCAGTGACATCACAGCCCCTCGCCCCTCTGTGGCCTACAGCGTGACCAGCTGGCTCAACCTGGGAACGTAGGTGATTTTCCCGCAGAGGTTTCACAAAAGTCATATGTGAAAAATAACAATCAAACTGCCTTTTGGACAATATGGTGTTTATGGTGTTTATGTGTCATTTTAACGTTACTAGATTTACATGTGAACATATCTGTGCATTTTCACATGAGATAATAAGTAGGTTAGATCGGGGGTCTGTAATGTTTTTCAGGCCAAAGAAACCTGAGAGAGAGATGAAGCAGGGACCCTCTACTACATACTGTATATTGATAGTTCTGTGAATCCTTATATTTGAGACAGGTGTCTATATTGGACGGGCTTTTAATTCTTCTCGCACAAAACTTGCTCGGCAAAGTGTTAGGGTGTGAATGTAAAACTCTGTTATTCAGGATTTGAGCCAGCAGTTCTGAAAATACAAATGATTTATTTAATCCTCTGAAACCCGAGCAAATTGGCTTTTTTTAAATTAAAAAACATGGGAAGAAGTTAATGAGCAATAAAAGAAGAAATGACCAAGAGGTTAGCATGAAATTTGTGGAAAGTACAAGAAAATTACTTGAAAATTTTCTAAAAAAAAAATAATAAAAAAAATAAAAAAACTGAACAAAAGAAAGAAAGAAAGGAAAAAATGACAACAAAGCAACAAATGACCTGAAAAAAAAAAAAAAAAAAAAAAATTCAGTAAAAACTTAAAATAAATAATAGATAATTATGAATATAGTTCACTGGATATTTTGGATATGGACCGCTTGTTGAAGCCCCAGGGGATTGGATTGTGGATTGTGTCGCTGTCATATGCTAATAACAATATGATCATGTATATATTTCAGCCTGCCTTAATAAGCTTCTAGCTCACTCCAAAGACGTTTATTATAATGTTATTCACTGATGACTCTTAAGGAATATTCCTCCAAAGAAATAATTTATAACATTTTGGGAAATAAGTTTATCCTCATTTTTGCTGAGTCAGATGGGAAGATTGATAGCTAGCCTGGCTCTGTCCAACAATAACAAAATCTGCCCACCAGCACCTCTGAAGATCACTAATTAAACTAATTATGCTGTTAATTGAAAAGCAGTTTGGTCATGAAGGTTTTCACACAGTGTCTCACAGATTTTCTGTCTCACCTGCTGCAGGTTGTTGGTGTTTCGGGTCTGCACGCTGGGTTGGATGACCCGCTGGCTGGCAGCTCACAGTGAATTTGTGCCTCTTTACGTCCTGATGACGGGAACAGTAAGCCTGAGCGTCATCTCCATCATGAACATAGTGCTGTTTTACAGACTGCTCAGAGCAGACCTCCTTTCCAGTACACACAACACCAGTAAGGACCACTAGAGGGAGCAAGCAAACATGACTCTGTTTCTATCTCACTATGTGTTTAAAGGACCTGAAGGCCGATGTAACTTATAGTGTTTGTTTATAACTCTAAATGTTTGCTATTATAATAGAAAGCAAACATCAAGCACAGGTTAGAGGATGGTTTTTTTGGGTGTTAGATTATAATAATAATAATTACACAGGATAGCTTTTAGATCTGTGTATCATGCATTCATTCAGTTAACCAGTATACATCCTGAGCTGTGTTCATCTAGAGCATGATTTACACATACGTACATTTTTAAAATCATTTTCTGTGTATCACTTAACATTAAATAGTATATTGTTAGTTCAGTTTCATTACTTTATTGTCTCCTAAAATGATGCACTTCTTATCAAAAGTGGCACCTTTGTATCAAACAAGTATTTGTTCACGATGTGTCATTTCAAAAGATGTACTATATCCCAGCTTGCACCGGATGTCAATGTGACTTCAGAAAGACGTTGGACAAGTGTGACATATTGGTTGAAATCAAAATCGGGTTGACAGTATTTTAAATGTCTAGTGACATAGCAAATTTAATGTTGTGTTGACTTTAGCAGTATAACACTTTACAGATACTGAGTGTTATTCTCCATACCTCATGACTAAGTTATTCCAAGCCAAGGTGACATTGATTTTGGTCACTGAACAACAACACAAAATGAACAAAATGTATTCTGTGTCAGATTGTCAGATCATCCTGACATTGAATTTTGGCCACCTGACGTCACAACCTAAATTCAATCAATACCAAAGTCTGCTAGCATCACTGGGCTTTGTTCTTTATGCTGTACCTTACAGCTAAATATCTTGATGGGCGTGAGACGTTGGGAAGACAGTGGATTGTGGTTACTAAACTTAAAACCAACAAAATATCAGCATCATGTCGTCAATATTCTACATCAAATTGATTTTGGTATTCGTTGTCCTGACAAATTGTGGTCACCTGATGTCACAACCTAAATTCAACTAAATGTCAACATGTAATGGTGTTGCTAGCTAGCTGGGCAGTGTCTGCACTGACTATTAGAGACTGCTTTTCAATGTAAAGATGCTCCGGATATGTTTTTAATTCTGTAAACCATGCTAATGAGATCACTCAGGTTTCACTCATTTTTTCTTATTTTTATTGGAATTTTCTGCTTCATTTTTAAATGACAGTGAACAGCAGTGGCAGCACATATAAGAGAAGAGGAAAAAATCAGACAACACGTAACCTGTTTCATAATAACAGATTAAACCAGCATTTACTACATCATGATCCTCTTCTGCTGGAACAAGGTAACCAGAGTGGGACCTTTGCAGCTCGCCTTAGTTTGGACTTCTTCTCTGATTCGCGGCAGGCGAATCTTCTCTGTCTTGGACTCTCTCTCATAGCAGGGACACACCTTCAGGTGCTCGGACATGGACGGGATGTCTTGGAGGCACCAAGCGTCCACAGGAGAGAACAAAGTGCTAAACTGCCATACCTGAAGTCACAGAGAGAGAGGCAAGGGAGATAACTGAATATTTCCAAGAAAGGAGGAAAAATACTTGTCACTAGTTTTTGCTTTTTTGTAAAATATTGGTCATAAATTCAGAAGTCCGGCTTTTGCTCTTACTTGATTTCATCTTGACTTTGCTCTGTTCTCCCCTCAGTTTTGACCCCCAAGAAAAGATTAAAAATCACTTTTGCTACTCCTACATTTTCCTGGTTCACTGGTTCTTCACTCACCATCTGTGTCACCCTCCACTTGGCTCGTCCATTTTTGTCGATCTTCCTCTCCCAGCGGAGGGTGACCATCCCTCTGTCCTGCAGCAGAGTGGAGCACACCTGTCTCATCAGCTGGGACACCAGAGCCAGCTGGGACAGGGACAGACTGTCCAGGAAGCTGGCCATGTGGCACAGCACCTCGTAGGGCAGTGAGCTCAGACAGTCCTCCCCTCCTCCTGCCCGACCTCCTCTCTTCCTCTGAGCAGTGGAGGAGTCCACTGAGCTCCTGGTAGGCTGGGAGGCTTCACCCAGAGAGACAGGGATGGTGGGACGCAGGCTGTAGCAGCCCAAATCCTCGCTGGAAGTGGAAACTGTGGTCTTTAAAGGTGCGTTAGACTTTCACTGCTCTGCATGACTTTACATTTTACTTTCATGTTGCTTTAAGATAAAACAGATCTAATTAAAGAAGTGAGAAAAAAGGAGCATCAATACCACATACGGTAATAACTAAGATGAACTGTAATCTCACTTGTAGGAGACGGTGGCTTCATGTGTGGAGGGCTTCAGCCTCCTCTGGCTGTAGGTGCACCCCAGGTACGCCAGCGGGCATCTCTGCTCGAACCATCCATTCACACTCATCTGGATGTCATTGTGGATGTTTCTGCATGTGAGAGCACATCGAGTTATAGAAAATGAGACGTAATTGTTTGTGTTGGTTTGGTCCAAAAGCGTTATTTAACCTTTAAACTAAAACATTATTGACCTAAAAAATGATGGGCATTTTTCATCTTAAAACTATGAGGATAGCAAACATTTCTGACCTATTATGGAATTAATTTCCTGCATACATGCAAGAATTTAAAGGGACAGTTCACCCTAAAATCAAAAATACATATTTTTCCAGTGCTTTTTATCAGTATTGATTGTTTTGGTCTGATTTGCCCAGTGTCTGAGATATCGGCCGCAGAGTTGTCTGCCTTCCCTCAAATGTAATGGAACCAGATGGCACTCGGTGGAGCTCATTTCATGTAGGAACTATTTTCTTTCTACTGAACTACACCTGGCAACAGCATCATGTCACAGAAGGAGGCATGCATGTACTCATGGACGAGAGGTTGTGCTTATCACAGTGCGAGATGTAAAAATTAATGGCGTCCTCGCCTGAGCTGTAATGTTTGCTAGCTCAGTGTTGCTGGGTGAGCGGGCAGTAGATGCGCTCTTCCTTCTGTGTGGTGATATGGTTGACTGATGTGGCTAAGTAGAAAGAAAGAAGTTCCTACATAACACTGCACACCACAAGATGTGTGGATTATCTTGTGTAATTGGGTCATGCTTTCTGGAAAGAACCATTGCTGTTGAGTTTTTCGAGTGTATTTTTTGGCACTTTGACCGCCTCAAGTCAAGCACCATCTAGTTCCATTATATTGGAGAGAAGGCAGACACTTCTACAGCTGATATCTCCAGCACTCTGCAACTCACACCAAAACAATCAAGAGTGATAAATAGCACTACAGGTGAGAGGAAAGGTATAATATTTTTATTTTGGGATGAACTGTGCCTTTAAGAAATATGGATTCTAAATCGTATTTGAAAAAAAAACACAAATTAAATCCCACCTATAATGTTTGCCATATTCTCTGCGCTGGAAGGCGTGTCCACAGAGGAACGTGAAGGCGGAGCTGGCCTTGTGGTGCCGGCTGGTGACGCTCTCCACCTGCAGCTGAAGGTGCAGCTCCAGTGGTTTTGCAGCGGTCAAGTCGGCCAGCGACGTGTGTCTCCGGAAAGGAGCGGACAGAAAGCTGTAGGTCTGTGTGCCCTCATCTTGCAACAGACCATCTGTGCATACGCTCTCTGCAATCAGGTGACCCCTTTGCTCTTTCTCCAGGGAGCACAGCAGAGAGGCCTGAGGAGCAAATATACAAAACAGAGTTTGGAGGTACACGGCCAGAAAAAATTGAGCATCAAATACTAAATTTTCTGCATTTGGGTGAAATTTTTATGCACCAATTTGTGCATCAGTTTATATTTGTCTTAAATTTTGTCCAAAAAAATCCTCTGCTACTAAGTTTTCATTTCTTTTTTTTGGTCTTATGACTTATGATGATGTGTTTTCAGTTTTAATAGGCAGCTGTTTTTAGTGAAAAAGCTCCAAACTGTGCTCTACCTGTTCGGCAAACAAATGACCAACAAAGTAAGCAACGTGATGGTGAACACAGTGGAGCATTTAGCAGATAAAGAAACAGACATTTCCTTCAAGTTGGTGGAGACCAGAAACATAGGGAGTGAATACTGGACTCACCTTCTCTAAAATCACTGCTATGTTTGCTTTGTAACTGCTGGATATGCAAATTTGGTGACAAGTTTGCAATTTTAACTTTATTTTTTAACTCTCACCTGAACTTCCTCCCACACTGGCATCTCCTCTGGTGCCAGCCCCAGGTCGCTGGTATCCACAGCTCGACTCTCCCTCTTGTAGAAACCAGGGTTGCGAATGCGGCCCTGCTTGGCAGAGAAGCTGGTCGGGGCTTTAAAGGTACGCACAGTGATGATCTTCATCGGCTCCACGTGTCCGTACACAAATTTCTTCTTCAGTTTTTCAGTGAGACAAGAGGAGGATGTGGAGGGGGCGATGCATGCACTGCTCCCCTGTTTGCAGGTGTTTGATGCCGTGGCACCCACACAAGTATCTGTTGTGTCCTCCTCGGTCAGAGTGCCCAGCTCTTTTCCTCTCCCTTTAGACGATCCCCGGCCTCTGCCTGCCACTCCAGCCTCCCTGCAACCACCCATCTCCATAGTGAACATTCGCTCCCAGGCGTTGTAGTTTTCTAACAGATCAGCATTCACTCCTGTGTCCCTGGCAAGAGCCTCTCTCTCCTCCTGGGTTAGCTCCTGCACATATTCAACCTCATCTTCATCCTCCTCTTCTTTTTCATCAGGGTCATGCTTGTCAAACATGTTAATAGACTCCCATGTAAGACCACTGGCCTCCTTTGCAGCTGCCCTCTCTGCTGCCTCCTTCTTCTGCTTCCGCTTCTCCTTCCTCCTCTCCTCCTCCCTCTTCTCTTCTTCTTTCTCCTCCTCCTCCACACTCTGGATCAACTCTGGGAACAATTTCTTCATCTTCATGGAGTGAAACAAGACGTCCTGGTCTTTCAGGGCCATGGCGAAGTCCAAACTCTGCTCTCTTTCTTTGAGCAGGTTTTCATGCAGCTCTGTGTTTGGATAAGAATGGGCGTCGTTGGCAGGCCAGCGGTTCCACTCCATGGAGCAGGACACCACGCTGGCAGGACACACCTGGATGTGAGCTGCCCGCGAGGAGCGGGGCAGGTGGAGCGGGCAGCCGTACTCAGAGTTGAGGCAGGGCACCCTCACATTAGGGCAGAGCAGCAGGTGATCCTCTTCTTTGCACAGGTGGAAGACAGCTCCACAGAGCAGGCGGCAGGGGATGACCGCACAGCACACAGAGGCTTCCACCCGAGCTCTGCAGCGCCGGCTGTAGCAGGAGTCACAGTGGACATGTCCTCGCACCCTCGAGGCTCGAGAACGCTGACTCTGAATGAGTTTAAGGAGGAGGAGAGGAAGGAGAAGGAACAGACTGTCAGAGTCAAGAAAACTAAATCAGTCCTTGTATCATTTAAAAAACATAAATAGGCTTTAACCTCTATTTACTCCACTGACCCCCACATGTGAGGTGGAGGTCGAACTTCACACCTAGTTTCAGGCTAAATTTGTGCATAAAAAAATGCAAAAACATTGAAATTTTAGGGAGCAGTTCAGCCATAACTAAACAAGGAGTCCTTGGATTTATTATTTCACTCTGTGCATACATTATATAGCTTCAAAGAAAAGTCAAAAGAGAAAAAACTGTGTATGATACTGCCAAACACAGGAAAATAAGATGATTTTTACAACCTTATGGGGAGATAAAAATGAAAAACTGAATCTGAGACCATACCATGCTTCAGATCCTCTGGCACCAGTTTTGTATCTGAAGCTGTAGGTCAGTCCTGCAAACAAAGACGAAACTATAAATGTCAAAGTCTGGCATGTGAACACACAATAGCAGGATTGCAACAGGGTCCTGCAGCACTAGAGTCAACGGGAACAGTGAGGTTATAGACTTTATCCTACCGCTATAAGAGACTGGAAAGGAGAGAAACGTACTCCTTGTACTCCGTCTTGCGCTTTAAAGTGTCCCCGTGAGTGTGTGTGTCAATGTTATGTGTGTGTGTTATAAATAGAGCTGAGCACTGACTGAGAAATGTTACACAGGTGGTCAGATACATGGTGTGGGTTACCAGCCCCCTCAGAGTCTAAAAAACAGGAGGTCTCACTCACCTTCTTCTGATTCACATTATGTTGCTGCGTTCAATTGATTTCTACCTGCAGACAGCAAAATGAGGCAGAGTCTGATTTAATATCCAAACAGTGTCCTCTAGTGGAGACTGAATCAAAGCATTGTCACTGCAGTCCGTCCAACAAATGAACTACTTGGTCTGTACAGGAAAAAGGTGCACATGCTTTTGGCCTCAGAGTGAAGACTGAAAGTCTTCAGTTTCAGTTTTGTGTCTGCAGTTTGAATCCACTGCAGAGACTGAGGGGGGAGTTATTTCCTGCTGAACCTGCTTGTTGCTGCTTGTCTAATTTTATCCTGCCAGTTCAAAAGGCACAGGGACGGAAAGCAACGTCTGCGGTGGCACCTTGGTAAGACCTTAGACTAGAAAAGCTTTGATCCCAATGTGAATGTGTTGAAATACTCTGATAATGTCTGGTTTTGTTAGCTGAATAATATTACTCCATAGTTGACATTTTACTGAAACTGCAGTTTTTTTTTAATTTAACAGAAACAGCATGAAAATGGAATAAGTAAATGTCAAGGCATTTTTGGTAAGAGTGCTTTGGAGCCAAATTGCAAGATTGACAAAAGCTGTTGCACTGGGGAAAATGTTTCTGACAAACTGTTTTTTTATGCTGTTGATTTGTTGTGTGGTCTAGAGTACGTCACTGGTTCCCAATCTGAGGGTTTATGTTGTGAATATGAGAAGTCATGAGATAATCAGAGAGGAAAAACAACACCAACAGCATTAATGCTCGCAAAAACTCTTGAGAATAATTGGATAACTGGACCACATCAGCATCTAAAAATTATTCAAATAAAACAGAGAGGAAAAAAGTCAATCTTTGGTTTACCTGGTCAAAAAAAATAAATATGTGACTGCTGATGATGGATTACAACTAGATATTGCCTTGTTTTCAGGAGTTACAAGACATAATGGTTTAGGATCATGTGATTCACTGTTTACCAGTATTTGAATTCTCAGGATTGCTCTAAAGACCAGGGGCAAGTATTAAGAAAATGGGGCCCTGGGTACAGATTTGCAAAGGGCCCCACCACCCCTCCTAAAATACAACTACATATGGGGTTTCTTTCTCTTCTGTGTCTCTTTATGGTCATATTGTGTCTCTTGGTGGTTGTTTTTTTGTCTCTTTGAAGTCATTTTGTGTCTTTTTGGTTGTTTGCTGTCTCTTTGATGCATGTTTGGGGGTCTTCTAGTGGTTGTTTTGTTTCTCTTTGTTGTTGTTTTGAGTATTTTTTTGTCGTTTTGTGTCTTCTTGTGGTAGTTTTGTATCTCTTTATGGTCATTTTGTGTCTCTTTAAGGTAATTTTGAGTCTTTTTTTGTAGTTGTATTGTGTCTTTTTGAAGTCATTTTTTTCCCTTTTTGGTCATTTTGTGCCTCCTTGTGGTTGTTTTGTGGGTTTTTTTTGTGGTCATACTGGTCTGGTCTTTGTCATGACTTAGTCTCGGTTTTGGTGTTCTTGACCACAACACAGCTACATGTGGCAGATTATACTGATTAAATAATAAATCTTAATTTTCTGAATTTTTCTTGCAGGAGCACAAAACTTCTGATTCAAGGTCCCGTAGACATGGTGAGTAACAGACTTTAAAGAGTTTTGCTGCACCATGTTTAATATGCTGTTTTTCTGTGTTGTTAATCTTCATCTTTTATCCCAGTTGGCTCCTCTTTATGTCTTTCTCATCCAATTCAGAGTCACCGTTCTCGAACTTCTAGGGTGCAACAGCATGTCCACTGTGACTCCTGCTACACCCGACGCTGCAGGGCTCGGGTGGAGGCCTCTGTGTGCTGTGCGGTCATCCCCTGCCGCCTGCTCTGTGGCGCTCTCTTCCACCACTGCAAAGAAGAGGATCACCTGCTGCTCTGCCCTAACGTGAGGGTGCCCTGCCTCAACTCTGAGTATGGCTGCCCGCTCCACATGCCCCGCTCCTCACAGGCAGCTCACCTTCAGGTGTGTCCTGCCAGCGTGGTGTGTTGCTCCATGGATTGGCTCCGCTGGCCTGTTAATGAGACAGACCCACACAGCGCCATAGTCCTGCAAGAGAACGTGTTGAAGAAAAATGAGGGGCAGAAGGAACCTCTGGATCTCGCCATGGCCCTGGTAGATCAGTCAGAACTTTACGACCGCCTGACAGTTAAGCCAATCTTTCCAGAACTGATGGAGGAAGAGGAAGAGGAGGTAATAAAAGAAGAAAAGAAAGAGGCGACGGCAGTGGGCGGATTTGTTAATGGTGCCACAAACAAGGATGACAATGAAGGTTAATCAATGACACAACAAACAAGTCAATACAATACGTTGATGTAATGTCTGATCTTCCCCATCTCTTGTCTTTACATCCCTCCTGCAGGTCTCCACACTCCTGTTCCTGCAGAAAACAGCTCGTGTGAGAAGAATGTTGTTGAAGAGCCTGTACAGATCAATGTGGGACAAAACACGGGCATTAACATCGAGAAATACAACCTGTTTGAGATGATGTTCAGCATGGAGAGAGGCGGCTGTGCTGTCGCTCAGGAAAACCTAAACAAACCCACAGAAACCCCAAAGCCAGACGAGAAGATGACAGACAAAGACACAGAGAAAAAAGAGACCGTGGCTGTAGACACAAGTAAGACAGGTCATGCCCCGTGGCAGGAGGGGGTGCTGGAGCGTCTGGGGCAGGATCTCACCCCACAGGAGTACAACATGTATATGGTGCATCATGGGCGCATGTTGCTCACCTTCGGACAAATCAAGGCCTGTACACCACGCGAGGAAGATTTTGTCTATGGCAGCCTGGAGCCTATCCCAGTCCAGACCCTGCGCTCTTTCAAGGTGAGTAGAAACTCCATTTTTAAAACAGTTTTATCAGCTTTATAAGCTGTCAGTATGCATCAACTGGAGTGATAAACTTGTTCTTACACGAATCTCCCCGTGGGCTGTGAAAGTAACATAGTCCCAAATTTTTAGACCCGTTTCTGCCCAAAATTTGATGTCAGGTACTGGTCCTCCAGCAGGAAGTTCGAAATCAACTACAGCAGTTAGCAAGGGTCCTTCATGAAACACATTCAATTACAAAGTGGCCAAATGCGGCTTTTACGACAGTTCAACCCAAAATCAATTGTACTCTTATCTGTAGTGCCATTTATCAATCTAGAATATCTAATTGTGAGCAGTTTTCATACAGGGACAATTTTTTTTCTACCGAACAACACCCACCAACCATATCACCATGCAGAAGAAAGTGTGCATCTACTGCTAGCTCATCTGGCACCACTGAGCTAATGAACTTTACAGATCAGCACAGGAGGACACCATTAATGTGTGGGAAGAGGTTTTGGTGTTTGTTTGTTGTTTTTTTTTTGGTGCTTTGAGCACCACAAACTGAGTGCCATCTAATACCATAATATTAGAGAGAAGGCAGACATCTCTACAGCCTATATCCTACACTCGGCAACTCACACCAAAACAATTTAGATTGATAAATAGCACAACAGGTAAGACGAAAAATAGTTGTTTTTGATTTTCGTATGAACTCTCTGAGGATAATTTTGCTGTTCATGATAGTCTTTTCATTGTCTCTGAGAAATAAATCAGCTTCTTCCTGGGAGATTACCAAATTCTAGTCAGTTTCCACAATGTAAATAAGAAGCTAAAGGAGCTAAAGAATAAACCAGCAGGAGTTATTTTGCTGTGCTCTTAGGCTTCTCAGAGGTTTCTCAACTCTGAGAACAGATAAAATACAGAGTTGAGACTTGTTTGAGTTTTCTTTTGTAGCTCACCGTAATCCCAAGAGTGGATTATTTCAGACAAAGATTACTGAAGTGAGAGAAGAAAAAGAGCTTTTTAAGATCTTGAATTAGGATCGGGCTGAGACAAGAGGGAGACGTTTATCAGGAACTGAATTTAAGAAATACAGTCAAAATATTCTGTTCATGTTATATTGAACTCAGTTTTGTCTCGGGGACAAAGAAGAGATCTTATTGTGATTTTTGCTTTGCTCTTTTAAAGATGTGTTTATTGGAAGATCTTGGTGTCTAATGTAATGCAATATATTATTTATTTATTGCTAAAAGGTCCCTGACAGTTATCACTACAGCTCGCGGCGGATTCATCAGTACGACTCGACTAAGCCTCCTAGCGAGCCTCGTGGTGTGGACACATCTGACCTCGAAGTCAACGAAGAGGACTGGTATAGCGATGAAATACAGGCTACCCTGCTGGGCTACGCTGAGAGGGAGGTCAGGGGTCACAAGGTCAGTCAGATATTTATGACTCTATACATAAAAATATATAAACTGCATACATGACCAGATGAGGGAGATGAAAGTGGAATTTTGTAAAGCTGCTTGAGAATTTTTGAATTGAACACGATAGATAAAAAGCTAAATAAAATATTTATAGTACCAGCTACAACATTTAGTCTGTAATAAATATGCATATTATATTTTTAAATTATGTATGTTTTGGCTTAAACCAGTTTAAGTTACTCCAAGTTTATTTTTATATTGTTTGGCTAAGTAAGAATTGAGCCCCTGCATGCTGTTAAGACTTATGGTGAATTTATTGATAGCTTCATTTTGATACAACAATCTTGTGATGGAAATGAGTGGAAAACACTTACTTAATGCAAAAAAGTGGTATGGTCCTTTTACTAGAATGAGTCACGTGTTGTGATTGAATGGTTTCCATGCAGATCAGCGAGCCAAAGGCAGACGATGGGATGTTTTGCAACGTGGGAACGCAGACGCACTGGTTCCGCTCAGCACCGTTTAAAGCAAAGACGACCCTGACAGAGCTGAATGTGGACAAGCCGCTGAAGCTTCGTCTGCAGCTGGAGTCTGAGAGACTGAGCGGCAGACACAACAGAGGCAACTGCATCTTCACCTTCATCTGCGGTCACTCCTTCCTCCGCAGAGAGTTTGCCACACATTTCAGGTGTCTGTTAATACTGCTGACGTGGGTGTGTTTGACTGGATTGACTGCACTGACCTTACTTCTGTCACGTCATTTTCTAAGGACTAACATTAAAGTAACAAATGCTGATTTGTCATGTCGATTATCAAAAGGGTGTAACCAATTAGAAATGTCAGCTGGTAGGAAAAATAATGTTCATCTGAAACAGGCGTGTTTAATAAGTG
Organism: Plectropomus leopardus; assembly: GCF_026936395.1. Classification (NCBI taxonomy): domain Eukaryota; kingdom Metazoa; phylum Chordata; class Actinopteri; order Perciformes; family Serranidae; genus Plectropomus; species Plectropomus leopardus. Next base: position 18,926,058 of record NC_142190.1, read on the forward strand.
TATAAATTCTCTTCTCCTCTCTAGGAACGTCCACAGTGACATCCAGACGAGTCTGAGTGGATGGTTCGAGCAGAGATGCCCTCTATCATACCTGGGATGCACCTACAGCCAAACGAGATTTCAGCCCTCCACACATAAAGCCACCGTCTCCTACAAGTGAGCACATTTCACATCCATATTCAATATTTGGGTCTACCATTTGTCTTTAAATAGGGGCCATAAGTTATTTTTTTAAACAATGTGAAAGGGGTCACTTATAGTGATGATTTTACATAGAATTATCACCTGAATGTGCAGCATCTCCCAGCTTTAAGGGGCTTTATAGTGAGTTTCAGCTCACTGTTCAGGCTGTTTTCATGTACTGTTTGAACATGTACTTAGGAGAAATAGTGCCGCTAAATTTATGCATAACCCACACAATTGTGAAGGCTGCGATCATGTGACCAATGCACTGTTTGTTAGAGTAGAGATGGAAGTAGTATAAAGACCAAAAATCCACATAAGAAGGCAGGTTAGGGTGATGGCTTGGTCAAACAAGACAGGACTTTCCCTCAGGAAAGTGGTGTTTGTGCCCAGTATGAAACCATGGAAAGTTGGAGTCGTTTTGAATTCAACTAAAACACAACAAGCCACAGCACTAATGTTGTCTCTTTGAAGGGTCTTACAGACAGTCCATTTTATCAGTTTCTTTTCAAATTCTGATTGTTGTATTCTCAATTTGTGCAGAAGTCTTTTCACGTCAAATATCAACAATTTCCAGACAGTTTTTCCAGAGCAAGCGAGCCTGCCTGGCTCAATATCCTGGTTATTGTCTTAGATGCTGATATTAGAATTTTAACAAGATATCAGTCTTCATGATCATTAAGATTTTGACCTGCTCACACTTCCCAACTCAGTAAAGTAACAAAAACTTTGACACAAACAGATCAAGTTTAATTTATATTTCTCTCTGGCTTTTATTTGCTTCAATGAATGAAATCCTCAGTCGTATTTTCTCTTCCCTGCAGTAAGCAGCTGAGGACTTTTAACTTGCGTCCGACTCTTGAAGCCCCTGTGGGTGACTCCTCCCGGCCATGCAGGAGCTCAGTGGGCTCCTCCGCCTCGCAGAGGAAGAGAGGAGGTCGGGCAGGAGGAGGGGAGGACCCTCTGAGCTCGCTGCCCTATGAGGTGCTGTGCCACATGGCCAGCTTCCTGGATTGTCTGTCCCTGTCCCAGCTGGCTCTAGTGTCCCAGCTGATGAGACAAGTGTGCTCCACTCAGCTGCAGGAGAGAGGGATGGTCACCCTCCGCTGGGAGAAGAAGACCTACTCACGTGGACGAGCCAAGTGGAAGGCCAAACCTGTAAGATATACATGCTAAATCATCACCATCCCATACTGACTGCGATCCATGTTTTACTTTTCTCTCCTCCTAACTGTCCTCTTGTGTCTCTCCAGGTCTGGG